>NC_048226.1:57077835-57183720 GCF_002007445.2 Ailuropoda melanoleuca
TTCCCTTTCTCGCTGGCTGTCTCTATCTCTGTCGAATAAATAAATAAAATCTTTAAAAAAAATAAAATAAAGATTTTATTCGTGTGTGTGTGTGAGAGAGAGAGAGCACAAGCAGGGGGAGCGGCAGGCAGAGGGAAAAGCAGGCTCCCTGAAGAGCAAGGAGCTGGATGCAGGACTCAATCCCAGGACCCTGAGATCATGACCAGAGCCAAAGGCAGACACTGAACCAACTGAGCCACCTAGCGTCCCTGTTTTTATTTTTCTGATAATTAAATGAAATACTCTAACTAAATTACCTATCAGAGTGCTTGATACAAAAGTAGATAGACACTCACTGAAAGCAAATGATTATCAGTACAATTATTATTATCTTTACCACTCCTCCTTCTACTAACACTATTTCTACTACTACTACTGTTACTACTACTGAGAGCTAGAGGCCAGGTGTTTTCTAAATAAATCCAGTGAATCACTCTACCACTGTTTTAAGGTGTTCTTTTTTATATGCTGCAGCACAAACAACTTATGGTTTTTTTCTTCCTTTTTTTAAGGTTTAAAAAAATAATTAAGTAATCTCTACACCAAAAGTGGAGCTCGAACTTACAACCCCAAGAGCAAGAGTCACATGCTCTACCAACTGAACCAGCCAGGCACCCCACAAATGATTTGTGTTTTAACAATCCCTTCGGGTCCCTGAATGCATTTTACCCAAGGAAAAATTTGGTGTCAATAGTAATTAGAATACTAGACCCAGTCTCTGAAAGCCAACCCCTCAACACCTCCTGATGTGATTTTTTTACAGTACAAATAGTACCATCTGAACAGCAAACGGGGGTACCTGGGTGGTTCAGTCACTTAAGTGACCAACTCTTGATTTCACCTCAGGTCCTGATCTCAGGGTCCTTAGGTCAAGCCTCATGGTGGACCTTGTGCTCAGCAGGGATTCTGCTTGAGATTCTATCTCTCCTTCTCTCCATGTCCCTACCCTCTCACTGCACTTGCACACTCTCTCTTTCTCTCAAATAAATAAATCTTTGAACAGCACATGACTATGATTTATTGACAAGGTATTTCTTTTAGTATATACTTCAGCTGTCCGGATCAACCAAGAGGCCTATTAGCGAGTGGATTCCTGCCAGCATTCTGATGAGGGATCTAGCAGAGGACTGTCTGGTAAACAGACAACATCAGGAAAGGTATTAGATCAAGAAGGTAGAAGAAAAGGGCAGGGAAGCCACTCCAATGCAAGTTTTTATGTGAGGAAGTGGAGAAGTGGCAGGGGCATGAAAATTGAAATGAATTGAAAAGTTGGAACAGCTTGTTTATGGTGCAGTGCATCCTTGAATTAGTGATTTTGTAATATCTTACAAACTGCAGGGTTCCAAATTGTTGCAACAACTGCAACAAATCCAATATGGATTCATCATTTCTTTTCATCACAGCTGTGTCATCACACAGTTTGTATTTTGATACTTAAAAAAGAAGTTGTTACCTAATTTTAAATGCCAATATTCTGCGCTCTTTTCTTGTTCTTGACAAAACTTAATACTGAGTCCTGTCTCCACCCCCTACCTTTAACATTACTCCAATCTTTATTGGGTGAGATTTACAATGTTGAAATTATTTGGCAAGTATTAGTTATTTTTCTTGAGGCAAATTCTTTGAAATCAATTAATATATCTCATGCTGACCTTAAAATATTCCCAAATTTCTTGCTTGTATCTGTGGTTCTTTTTGTTGATTTAATTTATGCCCTGTTGGGAAAAGTGGGTCTGTAGTACCCAAAGTATGTCTGTCTGTGCTTAAGTTTAACTGTCTGTATATTTGGTTGAAAGGTGGAATTGCTAAGGCTCTCTTTCCAGTATATAAGAATATACAGCAACTGCCTCTCATTTGATTTACTATCTAGATCCTTTCTTGGCTACGAACCGGTCATCCTTCTTATGTAATCTTTTTCTGTAGGCTTCAGTGTCTTTCTAACAACTTCCTAAAACGTGATTGAGCTAATTTTAAAATGGCATCTTTGCTTCATCTCTGTGCATATCTTTGTCTAGGGCTCCACCTGTTCACTTTTGGCAATTGCTTTGATCATAACCAGCCTGAGTTATATCTGGGAAAATGAAGGAAAGAATTTCTGAGTCATAAAATTTCTATTACACATATCAGCACTTGGTTAAGGGAAAAATAAATCATTTTCATTCAGAGAGTAAACAAATGATTCCGTCAAAGTTCTGCTTGTAGAACTTAATATACTCAATGATTATTGTAAAGAGGAGAGGGAATACATGTAATAAAATAAATGCAGGCTTTGGGTTGATAGAGATTTGAGTGCAAGTCCAATCTCAAACACTTAGAAACTATGTGATATTTTTAGGCAAGTATTTAACCTATGCAAGCCCTTGTATTTTTTTTTTGTCAATAATATGGTACTAAATTTTACTATGAAATATCACTTTGTAGATTGAAAAATAGTATATGAAAAGTGCTTGGCACAGGGATGTCCACTCTCACTACTGTTACTTAACATAGTACTGGAAGTCCTAGCCTCAGCAATCCAACAACAAAAAGAAATAAATGCATCCAAATCAGCAAGGAAGAAGTTAAATTTTCACTATTTGCAGATGACATGATACTCTATACAGAAAAACCAAAAGATTCCACCCCCAAATTGCTAAAACTGATGTACAAATTGAGTAAAGTTGCAGGATACAAAATCAACATCCAGAAATCTGTTGCATTTCTATACACCAATAATGAAGCAGCAGACAGAGAAATCAAGGAATCAATCCCACTTACCATTGCACCAAAAACTGTAAGATACCTAGGAATAAACCTAACCAAAGAGGCAAAAGATCTATACTCTAAAAACTATAGAACACTGGTGAAAGAAATTGAAGATGACACAAAGAAATGGAAAAACATTATATGCTCATGGATTGGAAGAAGAAATATTGTTAAAATGTCTTTACTACCCAAAGCAATCTACACATTTAATGCAATCCCTGTCAAATCACCACTAGCATTTTTCACAGAGCTAGAACAAACAATTCTAAAATTTGTATGGAACCAGCAAAGACCCTGAATAGAAACAGCAGTCTTGAAAAAAGAAAAGCAAAGGTGGAGGCATCACAATTCCAGACTTAAAGCTCTATTACAAAGCTTAATGTTCAAGACAGTATGGTACTGGCATGAAAACACCAACAGAACAAAAAAACCATAAATGAACCCACAACTCTGTGTTTGACCAATCTTCAACAAAGCAGGAAAGAATATCCAATGGAAAAAAAGTCTTTTCAACAAATGGTGTTGGGAAAACTAGACAGCAACATGCAGAAGAATGAAACTGAGCCACTTTCTTACACAATACACAAAAATAAATTCAAAATGGATGAAAGACCTACATATGAGATGGGAAACCATCAAAATCCTAGAGGAGAGCAAGAGCGGCAACCTCTTTGACATTGGGCTATAGCAACTTCTTACAAGATAGGTCTTTGGAGGCAAGGGAAACAAAAGCAAAAGTGAACTGTTGGGATTTCCTCAAGATAAAAAGCCTCTGCACAGTGAAGGAAACAATCAACAAAACTAAAAGACAACCTATGGCATGGGAGAAGATATTTGCAAATATTATATCTGATAAAGGGTTGTTATCAAAAAACTATAAAAGACTTACCAAAATCAACACCCAAAAACCAAATAATCCAATTAAAAATGGGCAGAAGACATGAACATTTTTCCAAAGAAGACATCCAGATGGCCAACAGACATATGAGAAGGTGTTCAGTAGCACTCATCATCAGGGAAATACAAATCAAAACTATGATGAGATATCATCTCAGAACTGTCAGAATGACTAAAATTAACAGCACAGGAAACAACAGGTTTTGGTGAGGATGTGGAGAAAGGGGAACACTCTTACACTGTTGGTGGGACTGCAAACTGGAGCAGCCACTCTGGAAAACAATATGCAGGTTCCCCAAAAAGTTAAAAATAGAACTACCATATGACCCAGAAATTGCATTACTATTTACCCAAAGGATACAAAGATACTCCTTTGAAGGGGCATATGCACCCCAATGTTTATAGCAGCAATATCAACCATTGTAAAATTATGGAAAGAGTCCAAGTGTCCATTGACTGATGAATAGATAAAGAAGATGCGGTGTGCATATATACACACATATATACACGATGGAATATCACTCAGCCTTCAAAAAGAATGAAATCTTGCCATTTGCAATGATGTGGATGGAGTTAGAGTGTATTATGCTAAGTGAAATAAGTCAGCCAGAGAAAGACAAATGCCATATGGTTTCACTCAAATGTGGAATTTAAGAAACAAAACAAATGAACATGGTGGGCCAAAAAGAGAGGCAAACCAGGAAACAGACTCTTAATTATAGAGAACAAACTGATGGTTACTGGAAGGGAAGTGGGTGGACGGATGGGTTAAATGGGTGATGGGTATTAAGGAGGGCACTTGTGATGAGCACCGGATATTGTATGTAGGTGATGACTCACTAAATTCTACACCTGAACCTAATAGTACATTGTATGTTAACTAACTGGAATTTAAATAAAAACTTGGAAAAGGAGAAAAAAGTGCTCAGCAGATGGTAGGCATTATTAGTTAGTACTATTTACAAAGAGATGATTAGGTAAGAATTTAATGCTCCTTGAGTAATATTCCTGAGACAAACATTGCCAGATCCTGGGATGCAATCATACCCTTTGATTTTGTTAAAAATATCACAAACATATATGGCACATATTTAGCAATAATTCACTAATGGTTTATTATTGCCTAAGATAAGGTTACCAGTTTTCTTAATCTTTGATTTTGCAAAAGACCTAAATGAGTAAGCAAGTGCAAGGTTGATGTTTTGAAACAATTAACACATGGGAGGAATAAAGCCAGAGAAACATCATAAGCATTACTTATGCTATAGATCTTTTAAAAACCCCATCCCTGAGATATGAGAATTTATTTGGCATAAAATATGACTAACAATATTGATAGCAGGAAGAAAGCCTACATTCAGTATTCTGTGGTCAATGCTCCCAGGTGACTATTTCAGACAATCTGAAACTATATCATATTTTATTATTATTCACATTAAAAACATTAGAATTATTGATATCTATTTCATCAGTGAAAAATTTGATATGGTAAACACCAAACATGTTATCTGAAAACACCGAAAGAGTATTTGTGGAGATTAATCATCCAGTCACAAATTGAAATTCCTGAACATTTGCATCTTACTTTCAATATATTTCTCTTTGGACCTTGAAGTGAAGCTGCAGTTTTACAGTTCACCAGACTACACATATTATCTTGATTGCTTGAATCATTTGAAATATATCTTCTTTTAATTAAACAATTATATAATCAAGAGGGAATTTGGAAGCCCATTAACTTAACGGCCTGTATCCAAGTACATCATTTAAGTTGTTGATTCCAACCTTTGTTTATATTTGGGGAACTTTATAAATGTAAAAATATTTCATAAACATCAATAGTAATATTACTATTGGTAAGTATTGGTTGACAAAATACCTAAAAGCAAAAAGCTAGTGTGAATTTAATAATAATTGAAGTAATTTTGTATTAATCAAAATAAATTCTCAACTATTTTTTAAAAAATAGGTCCCTTAAAAAGTTAAAAATTGAGCTACCCTATGACCCAGCCATTGCACTACTGGGTATTTACCCCAAAGATACAGACTTAGTGAAGAGAAGGGCCATATGCACCCCAATGCTCATAGCAGCATTGTCCACAATAGCTAAAGGTGGAAGGAACCGAGATGCCCATCAACAGATGACTGGATTAAGAAGCTGTGGTCCATATATACAATGGAATATTACTCAGCTATCAGAAAGAACGAATTCTCAACATTTGCTGCAACATGGACAGCACTGGAGAAGATAATGCTAAGTGAAATAAGTCAAGCAGAGAAAGACAATTATCATATGATTTCTCTCATCTATGGAACATAAGAACTAGGAAGATTGGTAGGGGAAGAAAGGGATAAAGAAAGGGGGGTTAATTAGAAGGGGGAATGAAGCATGAGAGACTATGGACTCTGAGAAACAAACCGAGGGCCTCAGAGGGGAGGGGGTGGGGGAATGGTATAGACTGGTGATGGGTAGTAAGGAGGTCACATATTGCATGGTGCACTGGGTGTTATATGCAACTAATGAATTATCGAACTTTACATCAGAAACCAGGGATGTACTGTATGGTGACTAACATAATAAAAAAAAACATTAAAAAAATAGCACATGTGAATGAAACATATTCATTCATTAAACATAATATTAGTTTATATATGGATTTTTATTCCACTAGTAATATCTCCATGGCTGCCCAGGGTCCAGATCCTCAGATTAACAACTAAGGTATAAATCAGACTTTTACTACACCCCAGAGCCCTTTATTGATCTCCCTCACTTATTTATAACACCTATCTGCATCTTCAGAGTTAATCGTTCTCACTGGTAATTCTGTGAATAAGTTTTTCTAATTTTTAAGTTTTATATAAGAAAACATAGTATATAGTTTCTTAAAGTCTCCTTTGCTCAATATCGTGTTTGCAAGATTCACTCATGTTGTTCCTTTAATCAGTGTTTTGTTCATTTTTATTGCTGTATAATATCATCTTATCTGAATATACTATACTTTTAAAAATAAATTTACTATTTGTGGATACTGGGGGTGTTTCTGATTTGGGTCTATTATGAAAAAATACTACCATGAACATTCTTGCATTTCATTAAATGCCTTTTATTATATGTTTTTCAAGAGAACCTGTTTCTCAGAATGGAATTTCTAGGTCATAGTTCATGTATATGTTCATCTTTAGTAAATACTGAGAAATGACTTTTCAGATTGATATGTAAAATTTTCACTCCATCCATCAATCTGTTAAGAATTCTCATTGCTTCCAATCCTTGCCAACTCTTGGTATTTTCTGACTTTTTTCTTTTCAGCAATTTGAATAGGTAGATAATGTAATCTTATTGTAGTTTTAATTTGCATTACCTTGAAGAATAATAAGGTTAAAAATATTAAAATATATTCATTTGTGATTTAGTATTTATAACATTAACATCTACATCACTTTTGAATCTCTTTTTATTTTTTCATTTTATATTTGTCTTTTGTGAATTGTTCTTATATTCTGATAGACTGTTAATTTATGATTGAATCCTAATCATTGTGTAAAAATATTGGAGGGATAATTCCTGTCTCTGGGTGATGTTGTCTTCCTCCAGAGATTATTTACTTTTGCATATTTCAGACTTATCTCCTGAACCCAGTATTGGAACTAAGCAAATTTAAGGCTGGCTTTTTTGAGGGCTGGTCTATTTTAGGTTTGCAATTATAACTAGAGTGTAGCCTTCCAGGATCTGTTGTTTTAATCAGGCTGGTCCTGACTTCTATTTTGCCCTTCTCTGCGCTGTAGGACTGCTGAGAGATCTACATGGTTTCTCAACTGCTCATATACCACACTCTTGATTGCCCCTAAGCTCTACCCTGTTCTACCCCTACCTATCAGCAAATGCCAGGACACAAAAATGGCACCAAGTAACAGTTTTGTTTAAGCATTTTCCTTTCTCTTTGAGATTTTGTCCCCTCTAATTGTAGTCATCTTTATAACTTTCTGATGCCTCCAAAGATATTTAATGCATTTTACCTACTTTTTCCAGTTGCTTTTATTAGTAGAATTGGTCTAGAACAAGCTAATACATCATAACCAAAACCAAAGCCCCAAATCTATTGTGTTTTTGGTAGATTAGTCATGATCTGTTCTACTGGAATCAACAGAAACAATAACTGTATTTACTCCATGGGACAACTTTCTTCTCTAACTAAATAGCATCAGTTATTTTCCCTTCTCTTCAGAAAAGAGTGTTTCTAGTTGGCATTTGTCTTTGCTGAATGTCTTTCTGATTTATTCCCATTTTGAAATGTAAGGCCCCAAACTGACTGTGAACTTTTAGTGCACGCCTGACTAATACAGAAAATAACAGAATTCCAATTCTTATTACTTATACTTGAGATTCTATTTATTCCTATGTCCTTTTGAATCCTTTCCAATAACTTTAGGCTATCTTTCTCTTTCTATTCTGATCCCACATTATTTATTGTAAATTTTCATTATCTTATTTTAATTATTTTAATTACTTACACTTGAGTAATAAGTAAATAATAAGTAAAAAGTAATTAATTACTTACACTAAAGTGTAATTATCCAAGGTCAGAGACTCTGTTTTATTTATCCTTATTTCTGGCATACAGTTGAAGCTAAACATGTTTACTGAATGAATAAACAGAATTCCTTACAATTCCATGTTTAATTTATGACTCACTAAAAATACAGTCTTTTATCTTCTATGGCTATACCCAGGTATTTTATAGGCAGGGTTAGCCTAGGTGTAGCTATTAAATATATATTTACTTCATTCATATGCATATTTAAAAACTCGTTTTACAAAATCCGCACATTGTGCTATTCTCAAAAGTTGTTGATACATAGACAACCAAATAAGCTATTCCTTAGAAATATGTTAAATTATTAAATAATTAATAAAAATAAATAAATAAATAACAATAACCCACCTACCAGAGTAGATTTATTGGTTTTATTGCTGGCATTTATTGACAATTTTTTAGTTTTTCCTGAAATAAGGTTTCTGTTCTTTTTCATTTTATTTTTTTATTCATTTCTATAACAGTTGTAATATAGTAATTACTATTTTCTGAATTCCCACCATATTTGTGTACTGAAATAGTCTCTGCAAATTAGATGAATTTTTCTATTTAAACAACCATAACAGTAATGTAATAAATGCTAGCTTAATGATATTAAAATATTATTTTTCTATATATACTAAGATTAGTGGCCAAAAGGAGAATAAAATATTTAAAGATATTTTTTAAATAGTACACACTTTTAAAAACATATGGTTTTGATTGTGTAGGAGAAAGATTTCGCATAATTTTTTTAAAAAATCTTCTTTCATTATTGCAACTGAATGAAATTTTATGTGAATTACTTCAACATTCATTACTGCTTTGGGCATAAATCCACTTGACTGCTTTTTCCTGCTAATCAGAGATGACTTCAGTATCTTAGATTAAAATATTAAAAGGTTCAGGAAAAAATTAAATAACCTGAGAAGTTTTTCTAGTTTAAATTGAGAGGCTCCTATCCTTTATTTTTGTCCTTTTAGGCAAATTGGGAAAATAACATTCATAGATTTTTTAAAGCATTTTTCTAGTTTTATTGAGAACTAATTATGTTTATCACTGTATGAAGTTTAAGACGTACAGCATGATGGTTTGATTTACATATTTTGTGTAATTATTACCACAATAGATCAGTTAACATCCATCATCTCATATAAAGAAAAGAAAAAAAAAACTTCTTGTGATGAGAATTCTTAGGATTGACTCTCAACAACTTTCCTATATATTATATAGCAGTGTTAACAGCATGTTGTGTATTATATCCCTAGTACTTATTTATTTTATGACTGAAAGTTTATACCTTTTGACCACCTTCCTCCAATTCCCGCCTTCTCTAACCCTCACTTCAGATTACTGCAAATCTGATTTTTTTTTCCATAAGGGTTTTTTTTTTAATATTCTGCAAATAGCTGAGATCATACAATATTTGTCTTTCACTGCCTCACTTACTTCATTTAAGATAATGCCTTCAAGTTTCATCCATGTTGTCACAAATGGTAAGATTTCCTCATTTTTAATGGTTGAATAATTCTTCATTGTATATATACAGTGTGTGTTCGTGTGTGTGTGTGTATCATAATTTCTTTATCCATTCATATATTGGTGGGCACTTAGGTTGTTTTCATATCTTAGCTATTGTAAATAATGCTGCTAAGAACATAGGGGTACAGATATCTTTTTGAGTTAGTCTTTTCATTTTCTTTAGATATATTTCCAGAAGTAGAATTTCTAGATCATATGGTAGTTCTATTTTTACTTTTTTGAGGAATTTTTATACTGTTTTCCATAGTGGGTGTACCAGTTTACAATCCCACCAACAATGTATAAGGGATCCTTTCCCCCCACATCCCACTAGCATTTGTTATCTTTTGTCTTTTTGATGGTGGCCACTCTTAACAGGTGTGAGGCAATATCCCATTGCAATTTTAATTTTAACTTCCTTAATGACTAGTAATATTGAGCATCTTTCATGTACCTGTTAGCAATCTATATATCTTCTTTGGAAAAATGTCTTTTGCCCATTTTTAAAATTGAATTATTTGGTTTTTTGCTATTAAGTTGTATGAGTTCATGAAGAAGTTTGCATATTAACTTCTTCTTAGATATATGGTTTGCAAATATTATTTCCCATTTTGTAGCTTGTCTTTTCACTTTGTTGATGGCTACTTTGCTGTGCAGAAGCCTTTTAGCCTGATGTAGTCTCACTTGTTTTTTATTCAGGTGCTTATGTTTTAGGTATAATTTCTTAAAAAATTATTACCAAGACCCATGTCAAGGAGACTTTTTCCTATATGTTTTCTAGGAGTTTCATGGATTCAGAGTTTACATTTAAGCCTTTAATCTACTTTGAGTTAATTTTTGTGAGTGGTGTAAGATAGGGCTCAAGTTCCATTCTTTTACGTAAATATCCAATTTCCCCAGCACCATTTATTGAAGAGACTGTCTTTTCTCCACTGAGTATTTTTGACTCCTTTGTCAAATATCAATTACCATTTATGCCTGGGTTTATTTCTGAGTTCTCAATTCTGTTCCAGTGGTCTATTTGTCTGTTTTTATACCAGTATCATACTGTTTTAATTACTGCAGCTTTATAGGATAGCTTGAAAACAGAAAGTCTGATGTCTCCTGCTTTGTTGTTCTTTCTTAGGATATCTTTGGTTATTTGGGGTCTTTTGTAATTTCATGTAAAATTTTGGAGTATTTTTTTTTCTGTTTTCTTAAAGAACACCATTTGAATCCTGATAGGGATTGAATTGAATCTATAGATGGCTTTTGGTATTATTGACATTTTAACAATATTAATTCTTCCAATCTATGAATACAGGATACCTTTTCATTTATTTGTGTTTTCTTCAATTTCCTTCATTAGTGTCTTGTAGTTTTCAGAATAAAGACCTTTCACCTCATTGGTAAAATTTATTAAGTATTTCATTGTTTTTGATGCTATTGTAATGGGATCAATTTCTTTATTTCCTTTTTAGAAAATTTTTTGTTAGTGTATAGGAACACAGCTAATTTTTTGTATGTTAATTTTGTATCCTGAAAATTTCTGAATTTGTTGATTAGTTCTAACAGTTTTTTGGTTGAGTTTTCAGAGTTTTCTATATATAAAATCATGTCAGTATGTCAACGAACTGGAATTAAAATAAAAACTTAAAAAAAAAGAAACTAAAAAATAATAAGATAAAATCATGTCATCTGCAAATAGTGATGATTTTACTTCTTCCTGTCCAATTCTAGTGCTTTTTATTTATTTTTCTTGCCTGAGTGCTCTAGCTAGAACTTCTGGTACTGTGTTGAATCAAAGTGGTGAGAGTGGGAACTCTTGTCTTGTTTCTGATCTTAGAGGAAAAGCTTTCAACTTTTCATCATTGAGTAAGATCTTAACTGTGGGCTTGTTATACATGACCTTTATTATGTTGAGATATATTCCTTCTAAGCCCAATTTGTTAAGTGTTTTTTATCATGAATATAGGTTGAATTTTGCCAAATGCTTTTTCTGCATCAATTGAGATGATTATATGGTTCTTTTCTTTCATTCTATTAATATGAGGTAGTGAAATGATTTGTGTATGTTGAAACATCTTTGCATCCCAGGGATAAATTCTATTTTATCATGGTGAATGGTACTTTTAATGTGCTACTGAATTCAGTTTGCTAGTATTTTATCAAGAATATTTGCATCTGTATTCATCAGGGATATTGCCTTTGGTTCTCTTTTCTAGTAGGGTCCTTATCTGCCTTTGGTATCAGGATAATAGTTTGGAAGTGTTCTTTTCTCTTTGATTTTTGGAAGTGTTTGAGAAGGATTGATGTTACTTTTTTAGGTGTTTGGTAAAAATCACCAGTGTAGCCAACTGGTCCTGGGCTTTTCTTCATTCACAACTGTTCAATCTCCTTATTAGCATATCTTTCTATCTATAGAAAGAAAGAGAGAAGGATCATATGTTTTATTAGCTATGAAAAAGGTGAGAACACTACAGGTACAGGCATTTAAAGCCATAAGAGACTATTATGAGCCACTATAGCCAATAAATTTGAATATTTAGATAAAATGGACAACTGCCTGGAAAAGCAAAATCTTAGAAAATCTTCACAAAAAGGGGAGCCAGGCTAGCCTAGTCAGTAGAGATACAACTCTTGGTCTTGGGGTCATGAGTTCAAGCCCCATGTTGGGCATAGAGCTTACTTAAAAAAAAAATCTTAACAAAAAGAAATAGAAAATGAAAATAATTTTGTGTCTGTTAAAAAAACTCAATACATAATTTAAAATCTTCCTATAAAGACCCATTTGGTTTGGTACTCTGTGAATTCTACCAAATATTTAAGGAAGACATGTGTCAATCCTACACAAACCCTTCTGAATAGGAAGAAAAATAGTCCTAAACTTTTTAAAACAGGCTTTATACCAAAACACCTCAAAAATATTATAAGAAAAAAATATCTGGCCAATATCATAAATAAACATATATTCAAAATTGTACTAATATGTTAGTATGCTGAATCCAGAAATATATAGAAAGAGCTATTTATCACAACCGAGTTTGGTTTATTCCAGAAATGTAAGGTTAATGTAAACTAAAAGATGTATCAGTATATTTCACTATATTTTCAGAATAAATGAAAAACATCATATAATCATTTTTTTCAGAAAACCTTAGTTTTTGAATTTTTTATTCAATGAACTCAGACACAGTCCCATTTCTATAACTATTACTGAAGTTTCAGAGCTTCATGTAAGCACTATAATAAAAATATGTCAACTCTTGAAGGCATTCTTCTTCAGGAAAACCTGCTAACAGCGGGGCCCTTTGAATCACATCCTGTAGATCAATCTGACATTACTTTTTCAGCTGTCCCTCCTGAGATCTCTCTAAAGCTACAAAGAAAAGGAAACAATAATTCTTTTATGGCTATCATAATTACTGAAATGGAATCACATGGTGTTCCTGCATGCACTTTTGCAAAAGTGTGCTTCTTTGCTTGTTAAAACGTTGTTAAAAAAGGAGTGAAAATTTTGTGTCAGAGTCGAGTGGAATTCAGAGATGACATCTTCCTACTTTTATTCTTGTCTGTAGCAGTCACTTGAGTTGGAGAGAGGCAACATTATCCCAAATAAAATCTGCTTATTGAATGACCTCTCACTGCCAAACTACTATTATTTGTTATTCAAATACAGTTTAAAAGTTATGATAATACTATAGGCATACCAAAAACTGCTTTCTAGTTTCTAAATTTAGCTACATATTCTCTTCTCTGATTAAATTGCAACTTCCTGATGTGGGTAATGTAAAGTTGGTGCGTTTGAAAATTATTCTAAATTATTAAATGCAACTTCCTGATGCGGGTAATGTAAAGTTGTTGTGCTTATAAAAATGAATATTAATGCTAACATTTATTACATTAGTGATGTTCCTATACTTTTATACCCATAAAAATGAAGAAAAATCCATATAATTTTGTGATGTACCTTCTGTTAGTAATCAATGACTTACAATGAGGTCATTATCCATTTTCTACCTTTTTATTGAGATAAAAAAAACTTAGCTAAAATATTGGCCATTTATATAATACAATAATGTCACTTGCTTAACTTTCCTGAGGCCTCAATTTCTCATTTGTGAAATTGTTACAAGAATACCTATCTTGTAGATCTTAGGTGAAAATTGCAAAAGATAACATGAAGTTGGTCTGGCATTTAATATGTTCAGTCAAGTTTTGGTTTCCTTGACTTCTTTCTTTACCAGGGAATTTCATTTCTGTGTCCCACTCACAGACCCAGAAGAAAGAGCTCCTTAATCAGTCTCTCCTAATTGGACCAGGGATATATCCTTAATTAATGTAAACAAATTTATAGGTTGGGACAAGCCAATTATCTTTTCTCAATAAATAAACTCTGTCATAAATACTGGGGCCAGTTTTAACTGGTAGTTTCCTGAATTACAAGATTATGTTAACTTGATTTGGGGGTCTCCCACATTAGATGTTGTATAAAATGAGGCAGTGGAGAAGTGAACAGATAATTTAAGGGGAAGTATGTAGGAGTATGAGAGGGACTTCACAGTTTCCAATGTACAAAGCTAGCTCCCTTGTCTCCTAATATTTTTGATCTCATATTTAATTTTCATTATGCCATGTTGTAAGAGTCTACTCATTTTATATGCCCTTTTCAAGCAAACATTTTTTTTACTTTAGCTAACTTAAATGTGTTCTAATATTACAAATTAAATGAGTTTGAGTTATTAACTGCTCCAGTGCTTCTAAAATTCTGTTATTTAAAGCAGCTTTTGTTATTTTTCAAGATACTAAGTTACATCATGAGTTTTATAAGTATTTATTTCTAAGTCTACTATAAAATTGTTACTAGGTTTGCTGATATTACATAGTATGTTTTGAAACTGACATCTTTACCTTAAAAATATTAGTAGATTCATCATATATTTCAATATTATGGAGATTATATAAGACCAAGGAGGAAAAACGATCAAAAAGTTTGTCCAATAATTGAATGGATTGTGCATGAAATACCATGATCCCAAATTTTAGTACATATTAATATTTATGAATATATTACTTAGGGTACTTTTGACACAAATTTAAAAACAGACCTAATTAAAAGTATAAAGTTATTTATTATGTAAGAAGAAGCAAACTATCCAAAGATGTCAGCAAAGATTTCTTTAAGTCTTTTCACTCAGCTCTCCTCAATGTGTTGGCTATAGTTCTTAGTCTTGTCTTTTCATGCATCCAAAATGCTGCTGTAGGCTCTGTGATCCAACACAACTTTGTCCAAAACATAAAGGTCAGTTGCCCATCCCCAAATTGTTTTTAAATCCTGGAATTTAGATTTCCCCAGAAGCCTCCCAGCACACTTCCTGTTATATCCCATTGGATTTAAATGTCTGGTGTGCTCTATTGTTCAAGAAGAATTTTGAATAATTCCACTTTATTCTCAAATGTGCTCCTGTTTAGACGATAAATTATAATTAAGTTTGGTCACATGCCTATGCCTTAGGAGCATGAGATCGTGAATGAAAAAGCAAATAATCTAGTATTTTTAGGCAAGGGATAATGTAATGGCTTTGGGGTAGGCAAAGTGATTTTTGGCAAGGGATAATGTAATGGCTTTGGGGTAGGCAACCAATAATGTCTGCCACATGTTACGTACTGAACAATTTCCAATTTCTGATTATGAAGTTAGACATTATACAAATTAAATTAATTTATGCTAAAATTCTCTGTGGTAATCAAGGTGTCTGTGAATGTGAATTTAGGAAAAAGTACAAATGAGTCAATTTTATTGTTAGGGGAAATTCAACTTGGTCTTCCATATCAAAATATTGATAAAGATTAGCAGCTTTTCCACTTTTTGCTTATTTTTTTATTACTTTTGATGGTATTCTAAATATTTTCTTTGCTTTTCCCCTAGAATTAGACCCAGTGACCAAGCAACTTATGCTCCATACAGCTAAACCAACTTTTGGCCATCTGACAGATGTAAGTAAAATGTCCAAGTTATAATAAATATCACTATTCATGGTAATTAAATGCAAGCATTTATTATATTTTAATGTTTAGTAGCCTTGCTACTAAAATGGCTGGAATATTATCCACTCCCTAGAAAATAATGGAGTAGGAGGATACTTCCACCACTTACGTGTTTTAATGTGGGGTTATGGTAATATTATTGGCAATGTGGAGATTTATAATAGCCTACAAAAATTTTCATAGTCTGTCTCAACAAAAGGGTACCATATAATCATCCTTAGATAAAAGAGATTCACCAAAAGGGCGCCTGGGTGGTAGAGTCGGTTGAACCTCCAACTTGATTTTGGTTCAGGTCATGATCTCAGAGTTATGATATTGAGCCTCATGTGGGGCTATATGCTCTGCTCAGAGTCTGCTTAAGACTCTCTCTCCCTCTCCCTCTTCCTCCCCCCATCCCACTCTTTCTCTCTCTCTCTAAAATAAATAAATAAAATCTTTTTTAAAAAAGAGTTTCACCTATGTTTTCTTCTAGGAGGTTTATAATTTCAGATCTTACATTTAAGTCTGTAATTAATTTTGAGTTGATTTTTTTGTATAATGTAAGATAAGGGCCCATTTTCATACTTTTACATGCCTACAATATGTGACAACATGGATGAACCTTGAGGATCTTATGCTAAATGATATAAATCAGTCACAGAAGGACAAATAT
Source organism: Ailuropoda melanoleuca (assembly GCF_002007445.2). Taxonomy (NCBI): domain Eukaryota; kingdom Metazoa; phylum Chordata; class Mammalia; order Carnivora; family Ursidae; genus Ailuropoda; species Ailuropoda melanoleuca. The sequence goes on from NC_048226.1 coordinate 57,094,294, forward strand.
TCCATGATTTCATTTATATGGGGCATCTAAATTAGACTCGTGGAAGCAAAGAATAGAATGAGAGGGAAATGGGTAGTTGATAATCAATGTATAAATTAAATCAGTAATCAATAAAAGCAATAATATAATCAATAAAATTTCAGCTATGCAAGATGAAAATGTTCTAGAAAGCTACTATACAACGTTTTGCCTAGATAACAACATTTTATTGTTAGCTAAAAATCTGTTAAGAGGATAAATCTCATGTTAAGTGTTATTAGCATAATAAAATAATTTTTATAATTTCACATTTTTAAGAGCAATACATTTAAATAGATATTTCAAAAACTGTGTATAATTTTTTTTAGTTTAACATGTCCTTTTTATGTGACTAAATTATTACTGGTAGTTGTAATACATACATATTATACCAATCTCTATAAAACTTACATTTACAATATGCTATAGAATGCATAGAGGACCATTATAAATTAGATCACATTAGAATAATTAGTTCATGTTAGAATATTTGATAACTTATATTAGAAATGTGAAAAAACCCTTGAACAGCTTTATGATATAAAAAAATAATATGGATAAAGTTTATATCCATAACATTCCAGAGAGGCCTGGAGAAAGCCAGATGGCCTGATGGTATTATTCTACATGAAACAAAGGCAGAACCCAAGTCCACATGTCTGGAGAGGGGGTTTGTAAAAGGTGGCAGACTATGATGTGTCATATGAGAAAAAGGTAGAGAAGTCAAAGGGAAAGGAAACAGGTTGGCTGTTTAACCAAATAGGGTCTTTGAGGACCAGAAATCCCTAAAGGGAATTTTTAAAGGCTAACTTGCTAATAGCGTGGTGCTCAGTGCTAGCCTTGCCCTCTGTCTCCCCACAAAAATCATTAGTGAAATCTACATGACTCACTCTGATACTTTCAGTGTTTTCTTATGGTTAAATTTGGACACATGTTGAGTCTTCTTTAAGACTAATGTGTGGTGAGGATAGAAATCCCCCAAAGGGGACAACATCTGGGTTGTATTTTGAGAACTTAACTGGGATTTGTGATTAAGGTGCAGTTCTCAGCTGTATTTTGTATTAAATCATCATGATGAAAGTGAGACGAGTGTTTCCTCACTGTGGTTGCCAAATGACACAAACCATGATGATAGTTGGCATATGACTTCATAGAAGAGGAACATTATGAGATGAGCATTTGAAAAGTTTAATACTAAAGATTAAAATAAAGTACTAAATTCATGTACCATTTCATGTATTGAGTGAGAGAATCAAGAAATGATATTCTAAGTCTTAGGCTATTAATGGATATGCAATTGAGCTACAAAAGTTAACCCAAGTTCTTAAGATAGCAAAACCTTTCCAGGATTATAATAAAATGTTCATGCTGATGTTGCCTGGAGTGGTAGAATTTCTTGGAGAAAGTACTCTACTGGGTGATTTGGTCAACAATTGAGTATTAGAATGATTTGTTGAGGTCAGAGGCAACCAAAAAATAGAGAAATGTATGGGGAATGTAATGCCAGTGACATAAGAAAAATATTTTGATTTGTGGTTAGACTATGCCATTGAAATGCTCAGGAGTAGGAGGTATAAAGTAGAGAAATGAAAAAGATTACAAAATTATTTTCAAGACCAGTGCTAAGAATTACATAAGATGGACATGTCTCTGTTTTGGTGGCAATATGTTATAAAGTGGAAAGTAGCCAGGATTAAGATAACAAGATTCTGATAATAAGTCAAAAAGACAGGTAATAAGAGATTTCTACATGTATTTTAGAGCTCCAGAGACTTTGTAATATGACTTGTGATAAGATTATGTGGAGAAAATGTTAGAATTACCCAGAGATAGTCACTTCAAGAGCTATTTATAAATAAGCCCTCCTGGAAAGACCTTGAATTCATTAAAACACCAAATTTTCCTCCCTCCTATCTGTCTCTTAGTAAAGCTGATTCAGGAGGAAGAAGATTAGAGGTAATAGTGCCCTCCCTTAGTAGATAAAATGGAATCACTGACTTGAAACTTTAGTTGTCAGTTCAAAGTGGGCCATTTGCAGATTACTAACATGTGGCTCAGCTGCCTGAGGTCATCATATGGGCTAGAGAACAGGAAAAATTTGGCCTCAAGAACTTGCCCTGGGCACTGAAATTGCCCACTAATTTAATTCTGGTCTGATGGTTGTCCTACATAGAGCTGATATGACCAAAGAGACATGAAGAAGCAGATTTGGAAATAAAAACAAAGGACTATCCAAGACCCTAGGAAGTAGAAACACTTAGCCACTCATTTTAGGTTGTTTTAAGGGTACAAATTATATTCTTGTCATAGAGAAGTTAAGCTCATAAAATGAGAGTAGTTTGAAAGTAAGGCAGAAATACCAGTATTAGAAGGCCCACATAAAGATGTTTCTGGCAGGTGGGCTCTGACTCTTAGGATGATATGTGGTTAGTGGGTGAGGACTGAACTGAGTTCCCCTCTGTACTTCCCCTTTTGTAGCACTAATTGCATATTCCCTGAACTTAAGATATACCTACTGACCTCTGCTGATGCAAATATAAATTTGCCTGACTCTGCTGAGAAGGCACAAGCCAGAATTAAGAGAAAAGACTCTCCTGAACGCTAAGTCATCAGACTGGATCAGAAACACACTCAGAAGAGAACACTGAGAAGGCTCCTTTATTCCTTAGGAGAGGAGTTTAAGCCAGTACTCAGTGGAGCCCTAGGTATCACAAGTAAATTCTGGCTTTCTTGAGACTTTTTTTGGGGGGATACAGATGTTCTTTGTGGGAAATATATAAATGTGAAAGAGGATTTTATTCACGGGGTTAGTGGATATAGGAAGTGCTGGAAAGGGCTGGCTCACTGGCAGGAACTGCTACCTGCATGAGCAAAGATATAATCTATGCATTCTGGGGAACTGAACATTATAGGGAATGTGATATATCAGAGAAACGGGCATTTAAAAGGCAGCAGAAAGAGCAAAATGGGGTAAGGAGAAAATCCAAGGTTAGAATTGTGGCCAGAGAGAGACTTAGAAGACAATACACATTTCTAATTAAACTTTTAAGTTGTTTGCAGTGTCAGGTTTAAAAGTAAATTTTTCTTTCCCTTAGAATCTCCAATTGCTCACTAATGATTTTTATGTGATTTTTTTTTGTTTTATGTTCAGTGGAGAAAAGGTGGCAAATCCAACTTCAGGTTTAGGGAGAGTGGCAAGAATAGATGCTGCATACAAAGCCAGCCACATGTGTTAAACCAGGTAGCACAAGAAAAATAAAACACTTTATTCTCCAGCGTGTTAATCATGCAATTGCTCACTTTTAATTCTGTATTTGTCACTATGTTGTTTTCCGACAATTCTAAATCTATTTCAGATTTGGCCTCCTTCAAGGCCTTCTATTAGTGAAATCTACGTGACTCGCTCTGATGCTGTCAATGTTTTCTTATGGTTGAATTTGGACACATGTTGAGTCTTCCTTTAAGACTAATGTGTGGTGAGGATAGAAGTTCCCCAAAGGGGACAACATCTGGATTAGATTTTGATAACTCAACTGGGATTTGTGATTAAGGTGTAGCACTCAGCTGCATTTTGGATTAAATCATTATGATGAAAGTGAGACAAGAGTGTTTGCACAAGCTAGTATTATTTTAACTAATTCCAGCAAAATCAAAATTAAAGGAACAGAATATATATCTGAATAAAATATCTGATTCTTTCATCCACTTTATTCATGCTCATCAGAATTTTTTTCACAGACCTACAATTATTTTGACTAGTTTATAAAAATGAGGAGTTTCAGACACAGCTCATTAGTGCCTGTATAATTATTGGATGTTTAAACAAAGCCAAATTCTTATGGCCATAAACAGCCAGCATTGCAATTTAGCTTGGAGCTTACTCCCCACTCATCTGCTCAAGCTATGTTTAATTCTCCTGTGTTTACTCTTAAAAACTCTGTTGTTTGGGGGCACCTGGGTGGCTCAGTCTGTTAAGAGTGTGACTCTTGATTTCGGCTCAAGTCATGATCTCAGGCTTGTGGGACCAAGCTCTGTTTTGGGCTCCCTGCTCAGTGGAGAGTCTGCTTGTCTCCCTCTCCCTCTGCCCCTCCCCGCTGTGCAACACACTCTCTCTCTCACTCACTTTAAAACAAATCTTAAAAAAAAAACAAACCCAAAAAATTGTTGTTTTACCTTTCACAATTAATCTACAATAAATCTGGAAATGACTTTTGTGTATGGTATGAACTTAAGGTCAAGTTTTTTTGTTTTGTTTTTCTTTTTAACATATGTCCAATTTTCCCAGCTTTATGTATTGAAAAGACCACCCTTTACTCGTTGAACCAATTGCCATCATTGTTATAAATCACATGATTATATACATGTGAGCCTATTTATATATTCTCTGTTATGTAATATAAGCACATTTTCCCCCCACACCAATGCCAAAATAGCTTAAGTTTTGAGGATTATATATAAATTCTGACTTTTTTTGTAAAATAAATCTTCCTGCTTTGTTCTTCATGATTGCCTTGCCAACTCTCCCTCTTTGAATTTCCATTTAAATTTTACCATAAAATCAACTTAACAATATCCACAAAATAACCTGCTGGGATTTTAAGGTTTACTATTTGTCTTTGCTTTTCAGTAGTTTTATTTTGATGTGCCAACTTTTGGTTTTGGTTTTATTTCTACTTATTATGTTTAGGTTTTAGAGCTTTTTGAGTCTACTGGTATATATCTTTCATTAGTTTTGGAAAATTCTCAGCCAGGAATTTTTTCAAATAAAGATCCTGCCCCATTCTTTTCCCTCTCCATCTCGGACTCCATTTAAATATATGTAAGAAATTTGTACTTTGAGTGTCTTGTCCTATACATTTTCTATATTTCTATTTCTTTTTATCTCTGTTTCAGAATATTTGCATACATTTCAGTTATTCTTCCTTCCAGTTCACTAATCCTATCTTTTACCTAATTTGCTGTTAAATGTAGCTGTTGAGTTCTTAATTTCCAAATCTGGCTTTTTATCCAAAGGAAATGAACAACACTAATTTAAAAAGATATATGCACACCCACATATTCACTGCAGCACTATTTACAATAGCCAAGATCTGGAAGCAACTTTAGTGTCTATTGATGGATGAATGGGTAAAGAAATTGGTATATATACATAGAAGAATATTATTTAGCTCTTAAAAGAAGAATGATGTCTTGCCATTTGTGACAGAACAGATGGACCTTGAGGTCATTATGCTAAGTGAAATAAGTCAGTCAGAGAAAGACAAATATTGTATGATCTCTTTTATATGTGGAATCTAAAAAATAATAATAGTAAATTGAAAAAACAAAACAAAACAAGCTCATAGAGACCGAAAACAGAACTAGTGATTGCCAGAGATAGGGAGTATGGTGGGAGAAATGGATGAACTGTGTTTTTTTTTTTCAGTTTAAATAAATTGCATAAAAAATATATAGGTTCAAATTATCAGATGATATCTACATTTTTTCATCCTTTTAGCCCACACTTCCCACTTTTTCTTGAACATATTAGTCAAAGAGTTTTTTTGTTTTTTGTTTTTTACTGTAGTAAGAACACTTAACATGAGATTACCCTCTTAACAAATTTTTAAGTGCCTACAAAATGTTAACCAGAGACGCAATGTTTGTATGCTTGATGTCTAGAGCTTACTCATCTTGTGTAACTGAAACTTGATACCTATTGAACAGCAACTCCCTATTTTCCTGTCCCCAGCCTCTGCAAACCACCATTCTACTCTCTAATTCTATGAGTCCCACTGTTTAGACACCTCATATTATTGGAATCATGTAACATTTGTCCTTCTATGACTGGCTTATCTCACTTCACATAATATCCTCCAGTTCATCTAGGTTGTTGCATATGGCAGAATTTCCTTCTTTTTTAAGGTGGAATAATATTCCATTGTATGCATATACCATATTTCTTTATCTAAATGATGATGGGCACTTAGGCTGTATCCATATCTGACTATTGTGAATGATGTGTCAATGAGCATGGGACTGAATATGTAACTTTGAGATCCCGATTTCAATTCTTTTGAATACATACCCATTAGTGGCATTGACGGATCATATGGTAGTTCTATTTTAATTTTTGAGGAACCTCTATACTATTTTCCATAGTGGCTGCATCATTTTAGATTCCCATCAACAGTATACAACAGTGCCAATTTCTACGTATTCTTATCAACAGCTGTCTTTTATTTTTTAATAATAGCCATCATAGCAAGTATGAGGTGATGTCTTATTTTAGTTTTGATTTGCATTTCCCTAATGATTAGTGATGTTGAGCAACTTTGCATACATGTGTTGGCTATGTGTATGTCCTCTTTGGAGAAACAGCTATTCAAGTTGTTTGCTCATTTTTAAGTCAGTGTATTTGTGTTTTTGCTATTGAATTGAAGGAGCCTCTACTGTTTTTGGGATATGAACCCCTATCAAATATATGGTTTGTCAATACTTTCTCCTATTTCATAGCTCACCTGTTCATTTTGTTGATTTTTTTTTTTTTTTGCTCTGCAGGAGCTTTTTGGTGTGCTGTGGTCCCACTTCTCTATTTTTGCCTTTATTGCTTGTGCTTTGGGTGTCATTTTCAAGATATCATTGCGTAGACTAATGTCATGAAGATTTTCTCTTATATTTTCTACTACAAGTTTTATAGTTTCAATCCTAAATTTCTAACTCTTTATTCATTTTGAGTTGATTTTTATGTATGGTGTCAGATAAGTATCCAGTTTCATCCTTTTGCATGTGTATATCCAGTTTTCCCAACACCATTTGTTGAAGAGATGATCCTTTCTCCATTCTACATTCTTGGCATTATTGTTGAAAATCATTTTATGGTATATGTGTGAATTATTTTGGGGGTTCTTTATTCTGTTCCATTGATTTATCTCTCTGTTTTTATATGAGTGAGATACTGTTTTAATTGCTGTAGCTTTGTAATTTGAAATCAAGAAGTATGATGCCTCCAGCTTTGCTTTTTTCTCTTAAGATTGCTTTGGCTATTTGGGTCTTTGTGGTTTCATAGGAATTTTAAGATTGTCTTTTCTATTTCTCTAAAAAATACCTTTGGGGTTTTCATAGGGATTGCACTGAGTCTGTAGAACACTTTGAATAGTATGGATATTTTAATAATATTAATTCTTCCAGTTCATGAGTACAGGTTCTTTCCATTTATTACTGACTTCTTTAATTTCTTTTATCACCATTTTATAGTTTTCAGTGTACAAGTTTTTTATCTCCTTGGTCTGATGCTATTGTAAACAGGATTATTTCTTTAATTTCCTTTTTGGATGGCTCATTGTTAGCATATAGAAATACAACTGATGTTGATATTGTGTCCTGCAACTTAATTTTTTTTTCAGAGTGAGGAAGAGTATAAGCAGGGGAGGGGAAAAGGGAGAGGGAGAGAATCTTAAATAGACTCCATGCTTAGCACAAAGTCCAACACGGGGCTCTTTCTCAGGACCCCAAGATCATGAATGGAGCAGAAATCAAGAGTTGGATGCTTAACTGACTGAGCCACGTAGCCATTCCTGTGTCCTGCAACTTTAAAGCCAGACAAAGACACTACAAGAAAACTGCAGCTCAATATCCTTGGTGAACATAGAACCACAAATCTTCAACAAAATACTAGCAAACCAATTCATCAGCACATTAAAGGGATCACACATCATGAGAAAGTGGGATTTATCCCCAAACAAGGACGGTTCAACATAAATCAATTAATCTGCTATGCCACATTTATAGAATGACAGAATAAACGTCACATGATCATACCAATATATGCATAAAAAATATTTGTCACAATTAATTACCCTTTCATGGTAAAAACTGTCATCAAACTGGGTGTGGTAGGAAGGTACCTCAACATAGTAAAGACCGTACTTAACAAGCCCACAGCTAATATACTCAGTGTTAACAAACCAAAAGTTTTCCTCTATGATCAGAACCAAAGCAAGGATGACCACCACACCACTTTTATTCAGCATAGTACTGGAAATCCTAGTCAGAACAATTAGACAAGAAAAAAGAAAGCATCCAGATTGGAAAGAAAGAAGTAAAATACTGTTGGGCTTGAGCTTATAAATGTAGAAAACCCTTAAGACTCCACAAAACAAAACTGTCAAAGTTATTTTGATGTCCTTATTTACTATAGCATCTGAATCATCTGTGCATCTAGATCATCTAATTTTTTTCTTTTTTTTTTCTTAGTTCTCTCTCACATTGTCTTACTTGTTGCCATGCCCAGTAATTTTCAGTCTAACACTGGATATTTTGTATAAAAATGCAGGAGACTTCCCATGATATCCTCCTAGAAATAAGCTTCTTTGTTTCTTCAGTAGGCAGATGGAATGGGGAGTTCAAAACTTAAAGCAAGCAGGGAATTAAGGCTGCATCACAACTTTGGTAATAGTCTATTATTTCATTCCTGTCACTCACCAAGGTTTAATGGAATTTGAAAACATCATGTGGGCCCTTCCCCTAACAGTTCCTGAAATCTATTTTTACCTCTCCAGGAAAGACTGCTGAAAATTCAGCTTTTTTTTCCCCCAGTGATTTTTGGCTAAGCATTTTAGGTTCTTGCCTTGCACGGTTTAGGGGATAGGGACGATAATTTACCGTGTGTTTGAGGCTCATAAAGTCTTTAATTTTGTCACTATAAACACAAGACACCATGATTAACAGATCTTTATGTCTTCACAGGATTATAAGATATCTGAAGGCTTAAAAAAAAAAGATTCTCCCCAGCTTTTCTAATTGTGTTTAGCAGGAATGACAGTCTACCACAAAGTAATCCACTTTACCCAGAAGCAGAAGTTCTGCATATATTTCTACTGAAAAACATGAATCAAAACATTTTCCCTGGTTAATTTTATTTCCATATTTAGGCTGTACCACTTTTTATGGTTTCCTATCTCAGGGACATGCCTACAGTACATGTTTTAACAAGTGTCTGGCAGTATTTTTTCCCCAGTGAATGGTTCAAGACTATCAGTCCCTAGTATCTGAAACATTCAAATGGTCTCCTTGCACCTGCATGGTTTCCACCACAAGAATACCTTTGCTTAAGACAATAAATTATTCTATCTTTTAAACATTTTTATGCTAAGCTTTTGCCGTGTGCATGAAAAGACACTCTTTTTCTCTTCTTTGTGGAAAGGTTAGACTTCAAGGAGGATACTTAGTGGCCATGACTTGATAAGTAAATGAGGTTCTTGCAGAACAATGGAAGTGTGACAAGTATATGAGTAATTGCTGACAGAATGTACAAAAAACATTGTAAATACAGAAAGACTAGAGACTACTTTAAACTAGACTTGACTCAAGATGAACAGGGAGGAAAAGGAGCAGAGAGAATAAAGAAGAACATTTATTTACTTTTTTTCTTATTGAAACATTTATTCTATTTAAATTCAATTAGCCAACATAGAGTACATCATTAGTTTCAGATGTAGTGTTCAATAGTTTATCAGTTGCTATAACACCCAGTGCTCATCACATCACATGCTCCCCTCAATGCACATCACCCCATTCCCCACCCACCTTCCCTACACAAACCCTCAGTTTGTTTCCTACGGTGAAGAGTCTGTCATGGTTTTTCTCCCAAGAAAAATGTTTAAAGCATTGCGAATCATGTTCAATATTATACCAAACTAATAAAGGGTATGTAACACGTAGTTCATAGTTGGTGAAACATATTAAGAAGAATAAAACTAGATATTTGTTCAATGAAAAGGAGGTGTGGTAAATGGGAAGGCAGAAGGAAAATTAAGAAGTTCCTTTTTATTTGGGACTTCTCTATTCCTTGGTTCATCTGTCAGTGACTATGTTACTTCCTGAAATATTCTGATAATCTCTGTAAAAATGCGCATGTGTTCCATCAAAAAAAGAATGAATACTGTCCAGAAAATTCAGTTTATAATGCTTATTCTGGTGTCTACGATTTTTACCTGGCTGAAACTTTGTATTGTGTGTGCAATATTTTGCTGAGTGGTACATGACTGCAATCAGGAGCACAGCAGTGGTGAAGAGGGCACACATGGCCACAGGAATACAAGGAGTCCAAAGTCTGTGCTCCTGGCGTTCCCCACTCACCTGAGGGGTTGATATTCAAAGACAGAAAAGGCAACAAGACAGCAAAATGGAGGAGGTCTGTAGGTGTAATGTTTCTTCACCTTACAATGTATGTGGTATACATATCTGTTTTAGTTTCTTTTTGACATTTGACTGGGTGACCAGTCTGAATGGGCTAAATTTTAAAAGTGAAGAAAGGAATCATTTTCATTTTTATACTATTTTCCCTATTTGACATATTAAAAACAAATGTATGACTCTTAACATAGACTACATAAGTGTCACTTGTAGAACTTTTTAAACAGTCATATTTGATTTACTCTTTCATTACTCTCTGCAATTTCTAATTCAGGATACTTGAAATGTATGTCAGACACCTGCATTTTTAAAAGTTTTATAAATGATTGCACTCAAACTCCCTTCAGACTTGGAAACATTTGCCTGGCATCAATCTGAAAACATACTTTTTAAACATTGCTATTTGGTCCTGAAATAAAAGCTGCACTATTTTGACTCTTAGACTAATCCAGAGTATCTATTAAGTGTATATATGTGTCATCAACACTATTACTTTTCAAAAGATGATGAAAACCCTATTTTAGTTCTACTATTTTCTTTATTTTAAAGTTATTTTTAAAATTTTATTTATTTATTTAATTTATTTTTGAAGGAGGGAGAGCTCATGGACAGGAATGGGGGGGGTTGGAGGAGGAGCAGACAGAGAGGGAAAATCAGACTCCCCACTGAGCAGGGAGCGCAATGTGATACAGGGCTCAATCCCAGGAACCTGGAATCCTGACCTGATCCAAAGGCAGACATTAATGGACTGAGTCAGCCAGGCGCTCCCTTTTTTCCCCCTTTTTGAAATTTAAATTTAATTAATTAACATACCGTGTATTATTAGTTTGAGAGGTAGAGTTTAGCGATTCATCAGTTGCATATAACACCCAGTGCTCATTACGTCAAGTGCCATCCTTAATGCCCATCACCCAATTACCCCATCTCTCCATCTACCTCCCTTCAGCAATCCTCAGTTTTTTCCTATAGTTAAGAGGCTCTTACGGTTTGTCTCCCTCTCTGATTTCGTCTGACTTTATTCTTCCTTGCCTTCCCCTACAATCCTGTCTTGTTTCTTAACTTCCATATATGAGTGAAATAATATGATAATTGTCTTTCTCTGATTGACTTATTTCCCTTAGCATAATAGTCTCTAGTTCAAATGGTAAGATTTCATTTCTTTTTTTTTTTTGATGGTTGAATAATATTCTATTGTATATATATATATATACACCACATCTTGTATATCCTTTCACCTGCTGATGGACATCTAGGCTCTTTCCATAGTTTGGTTATTGTGGACATCACTGCTATAAATACAGGGTACAGGTACCCCTTCAGATCAATACATTTGTATCTTTGGGGTAAATACCTAGTAGTTCAATTGCTAGGTCATAGGGTAGCTCTATTTTTAACTTCTTGAAGAACCTCCATACTGTTTTCCAGAGTGGCTGTACCTGTTTGCATTCCCACCGACAGTGGAAGAGGGTTCCCTTTTCCCTGCATCCTCACCAACATCTGTTGTTTCCTGCCTTGTTAATTTTAGCCATTCTGACTGGTATGAAGTGGTATCTCATTGTGGTTTTGATTTGTATTTCCCTGATGCCAAGTGATGTTGAGCATTTTTTCATGTGTCTATTGGTCATTTGTATTTCTTTGGAAAAATGTCTATTCCTGTCTTCTGCCCATTTGTTGACTGGATTGTTTGTTTTTTGAATGTTGAGTTTGATTAGTTCTTTATAGATTTTGAATACTAGCCTTTTATCTGATAAGACATTTGCAAATATCTTCTCCCACTCTGTAGGTTGTCTTTTGGTTTTGTTGACTATTTCCTCTGCTGTGCAAAAGCTTTTTATCTGGATGACGTCCCAATTGTTCATTTTTGCTTTTGTTTCCCTTGCCCTTGGAGATGTGTCTAGCAAGAAGTTGCTGCGGCTGAGGTCAAAAAAGTTGCTGTCCACATTTTCCTCTAGGATTTTGATAGATTCCTGTCTTACATTTAGGTCTTTCATCCATTTTGAGTCTATTTTTGTGTATGGTGTAAGAAGATGGTCCAGTTTCATTCTTCTGCATGTGGCCGTTCAGTTTTTCCAACACATCTCTTGTTAAAGAGACGACCTTTTCTCCATTGGATATTCTTTCCTGCTTTGTTGAACATTAGTTGATCATAGAGTTGAGGGTCTATTTCTAGGTTCTCTATTCTGTTCCACTGACCTGTGTGTCTGTTTTTGTGCCAGTACCATATTGTCTTGATGATTACAGCTTTGTAGTATAGCTTGAAGTCTGGAATTGTGAAGCTACCAGGGTTTGTTTCCCCCCCCCCCCCCCAACAATCCTCTGGCTATTTGGGGTCTTTTCTGGTTCCATACAAATTTTAGGATTATTTGTTCCAGCTCTGTGAAAAATGTTGTTGGTATTTTGATAGGATGCATTGAATATGTAGATTGCTTTGGGTGGCATACACATTTTAGCAATATTTGTTCTTCCAATCCATGACCATGGAATGTTTTTCATTTCCTTGTGCCTTCCTCAATTTCTTTCACAAATATTCTATAGTTTTCAGAGTACAGATCATTTGCCTCCTTGGTTAGGTTTATTCCTAGGCATCTTATAGGTTTTGGTGCAATTGTAAATGGGATAGATTCTTTCATTTCTCTTTCTTCTGTCTCATTATTATTATATAGAAATACAACTGATTTCTGTGCATTGATTTTATATCCTGCCACTTTCCTGAATTCCTGTCTGAGTTCTAGCAATTTTGGAGTGGAGTCTTTTGGGTTTTCCACATAGAGTATCATGTCATTTGCAAAGAGAAACAGTTTGATTTCTTTGCTGATCTGGATTCCTTTTATTTCCTTTTGTTGTCTGATTGCTGAGGCTAGGACTTCTAGTACTATGTTGAACAGCAGTGGTGATAGAGGACATCCCTGTCTTGTTCCTGACCTTAGGGGAGGAGCCCTCAGTTTTTCTCCATTGCGAATGATATTCACTGTGGGCTTTTCATAGATGACTTTTATGATATTGAGGTATGCTCCCTCTATCCCTACACTGTGGAGAGTTTTAATCAAGAAAGGATGCTGTATTTTGTCAAATGCTTTTTCTGTATATATTGAAAGAATCATATGGTTCTTGTCCTTTCTTTTATTAGTGTGGTGTATCACATTGATTGATTTGCAGATGTTGAACCACTCTTTTAGCCAAGGAATAAATCCCATTTGGTCTTAATTAATAATCCTTTTAATGTACCATTGGATCCTATTGGCTAGTATCTTGGTAAGAGTTCTACTAACTCTTAAAGCAATTGGTTTTGTACTGGACAAAAAATAAATAAAATAAAATAGCAAAATTACAAAAAGCTGTTAGGAAGAGTAACATGGAAGTAATTGTCACTTATTCTTACTCACTTGAGAATTAGTGATTCAGAATTTCCTAAACAGTGATTCAGCTAACCCTTTGCTCAGATCTGAAATTTTTAAAATTATCTGTTAGAAACAAACAAACAAACAAACAAACCAATTTCAAGCCTTTCTACATATAAGCTACAGGATATAAAAATGGAACAAAAAATAATATATTACTAACTTTTTTTCCATTGAAAGTGGTGTTGGATCTCCTTTTATCTATGTTCCTATTTGTATAGGTGAACACTCATGTGTGCCCACAGGACAGCTCCTAGGACAAAATGAAAATATGAAGCCTCCTGCTTTAGACACTCTGCAGTGGATTTCAGGGTTAAGCCATATCATCTGATAGTTGTGTACATTCAAATTAAATTGCTTTGGCTTTGCTGAATTGTGTCCTGTGTCATAGAATAGCCTAATTTGAGTATGTTATTACTAGAAATGTCAGAGCTCGTCTGTACTCATTTGTAAAAATGTAGGTGTGGATGTAATTTCCAATATTCTTTCTATTAAGACACGTGGGAAATATTTTTTTGGTTACAGTGCCAGTAATAGGTCTTTTCCTGAATGAGTACTTTGTTTTCATTTCAAGGATACTGTGACCCATTAAATGAATCATTGATCCTTCTTTGTGTTGACTACTAGAAAGCTTTGGGCTAAATTTGTGTCCCATCTCTAGCAGATGTACAGGAACATTTGGTATGCTTTCAGTGTACTCATCTTACTTCTGACATCATCTCCTTTTCCTATCCTCATTTTCCCTCTGTCCCAATTTTCTCAGTCAGTTTTGATTTATTTTATTTTGTAGTTTTGCATGCATTTTTATAATAAAAACTTTTTAAGATATATCTTTTAACAGGGAAAGAAAATAAACTGAGTTCATATTAATCATTATCACCTAGTGCCAACCACCTAATTTAAATCATTTTACCTGTAGGGTTCCTGGGTGACTCAGTTGGTTAAGCATCTGCCTTCGGCTGAGGTCACGATCTCAGGGTCCTGGGATGGAATCCTGCATTGGGCTCCCTGCTCTGTGGGGAGTCTGTTTCTCCCTTTGCCTCTGCCCATGTGCTTTCTTTCTCTCTCTCTCTGTCTTAAATAAATAAATAAAATCTACAAAAAAATCATTTTATCCTTAATCAATATAAATAGAATGATATAATTTTGCGTGGTATGCTTTTGATTACTAGCATATCATTTTATTCATGGTTCAAGTAAGACTGTAGAGCAATTTATAAAAAATGACCAATGTTGTTACCAGAGAATTTTAGGGAGTGATTTTATTTTATTCATTTGCTTAATGAATTAATATATAATAAAAGAGAATGGATGGAGGGAATAATTATATTAAGATAGATCAGAAAATATTTTAATTAAATGAATAAAACCCAATCTTTCCCTTTAGAGACCTTCTGAAATGACTCAATAGGCTAGCATTTAATTTAATTAATCATTTGAAATGGTCAATTTATTCTATTACATTCCCGGTCCTAAACATTATGATTGCTGTGGATCATCTGTACCATATATACATGATTTTAAATTTTAGTTTAAATTAATATTCTCTAATATAAATATAAATAATAACTATAAGCACAGAGGATTTTTAAAAGATCTGTGACTGCCTTGTTTTATATTCCTACCAAATCAATTTTTAAAATAAAGTTTAAGAAGCAAAAAGCAAATGTTATGTTGCAATATGAAAATTGCTCTGCTTCTAATTAGAACAAATGTTATGGTGTCTTAAAATTACTCTTGATTTAATGTGCTTACTTTCATGCATAATCATTGTGAGAAATCCTTCTGTTTGTAATCATAGTTTTCCAGAAGAAAAAGCTAATATAAAGGAAATTTCTAGAACTTGGCAATTATTTCTGCTTTTGAAAATGGTTTTCACATTTTCTAAAAACTTACTGAAACAACTATTTTTTCCTGCATAAATAATTTTAAAATAACAAAGATCATTTGAGTTTCTCTATTATTTTAATAGCAGTTTATTTTTGAAATAAGAGAGTCACTATTGCAGCTACAATGAAATTTCCTTGTTGCCATTTGCCAAGTGTATAGGGTGCCATATATTATTGCTCATGAAATACATAAAGTACAGAGAGTGAATGCAAATTGGTCAATTTATGCCTGTTATTTGATATATAATTAATGTTGTTAGGCTATTCCTATTGTACCCTTAAGTAAATCATGTACAAATGATTCAATCAGTTAACCAAATGACACAAAGAAGTTTACTAAAGTTGTACTACTTAACATGTGCTGACAACTCTGGGGAGCTAATGACCCAAAAATTTCTACCATGATTTTTTTAACTCTATGTAGTAGGAAATTAGAGTCACCATATGATTTGATAACCTAATATATGACACATTCTATTGTTAACTGCACTGATTTAATTGAGTGCTTATCATTTCTGAAATGTGATGATCTTCTAATGGCCATGCATTTTTTTCAGGACCAAAGGCCTTAATTCTAAGGAAAATTAAAATTATGATTTACAACTTAAGAATAGAATTCCTTATTACTATGGATTTTTTTCACCTTGGAAGATTAATGTTCTTCATATTCAGAAAAAGTAACAAAAATCTGAAGTCTTTCATTTATTCAGGTTTTTTTCATATTTGTGATATTTAGCTATTTTTAGATTTGTATTTAAACTCACATGATTCAGGATTAAATTGCATCATGACACTAAGTATATGTATATGAGAGAGCAATAGAGTTAAACAGAGAAAGAGAGAAAGGGTTTAAGAGATAGGATGGTAGAAGGAGTATTTGCCAAGTTGACCTCATGAGGGACATAGAGTAATAACACACATTAACCAAGTAGCAATTACAGTCACTCTGGAAGTTTGTGCACAAAATGTAAAATATAATGTGATATGGCCAGTTTGCTTCACTTTATTATTTTCATTTCCTTATAAGTTTTTTAATGAGGTATAATATGCATATAGTAGAAGTGTGCAGTTCTTAAGTGTACATGACAATAACCTGTAACCACTACAAGGTTCACGAAGTTCATGATACAGAACATTGCCAGCACCCCAAAAGCCTTCCTAATTTTCACTCCATATCATTGTTTTCTCCCCAAAGGTAAGAGTTAGTCTAACTTTCTCATAGGTTAGTTTCACCTTTTCTTGAACTTTGTATGAATAGAATTATATAGTATGCGTTATTTTGTCGTGGGCTTCCTCTCCTGATATTATGTCTATGACATTTATCAATGCTGTGGGCGCAGCAGTTTTTGATACTTTTGCATTGATGAATGACAGTACTTGGTATAAATATGCTATTATTCTACATTATAAATATAATCAATTGATTTTACCATTTATAGACATTTTGTTTTTTCCGAGTTTTTGGTTGTTAAGAATAATGCTTTTGGACCTAGTGCAAGGTAAGATGCAGTAAACACATTCTTCCCTGTCTTTCTCACCTAATGAAGTTATAGAACCTGGACAGAATGCATAGGGAAGCTATTGAGCATTTTTTAATGTAAATAGTGACAGGTATATTGGAGAAGAAAACAAGAATTCAAAGTAACAGCAAACCGACAATGAGTTTATAATTTTTTCCCTTTGATTTTTCATGTTGGTTGGTCCTGTAGGTGAGTACAGTCTCAGAAGTACAAGGCAAAATGGGATAACTAATTCCCCAGCCTCTGGCCAGGGAAGTGGAAGGGGGACCATAGAGAATTGGAATGTACCAGACAGAATAATGAGATGAAGGAGTTCATGAAAGTCAGTCTATGAATTTGTTTTAAAAAAATCCTGAGCTCACACCTGAGCTGCGTATCTGTAGAACTATTCCTAATCAGCATTAAAAAAAGACTTTGAGAACTGAAGCAGCAGATAGACCACCACCCAGGCTGGCCATGTGTGGTGCATAATGGGAACAGATCTGAAGAGCACTTCAGTGTCCTTGAAAACTTAACTGACAGTGGAATAACAGCCCACAAAAGATGTGCTGCAACTTACAGCCTGAACCTGACTAACCAGGTCTATTGCCTGCTTAAACAAAAATGGCACCATTCTCAATAGGATTAAAACAAGACACACACTCACACACATATATAATATAATATAATATAATATAATATAATATAATATACAATATAATATAATATAATATAAATATTATACTATATTATATATAGAGAGAGAGAAAGAGAGACATATATAAAATATATATATATATTATATATATAAAATATATAAAATTTTGCTGTACATTTCTTACTCAAAATTTTGGTATCTGTTCTCCAAAAAAAAAAAAAAAGGAATTATGTAAGGTGATGGATGTGTTAATTATGTTAATTAACTTGATTGTAGCAATAATTCTACAATGTTTATGTATATGAAGTCATCATTTTGCAAACTTTAAACATTTACAATTTTGTCAATTATACCTCAAAAAATGGGGAAAATACATCAAATAAAATACCACTGAAACCATGAAATATTTAGGTACACTGAAAACTAAAAATAATTGTTGAGAAATACCAAAGAAGACAAGTAAATGCAGAGGTATACCATATTCGTGGATTGAAAGATTCAAAATTGTTAACATGGCAATCATTCCCAATTTGTTCTATAGTTAAACACAATTGCAATACAAATGCCAGAATGCTTTTCTCTAGAAATTGAAGAATTAATTATAAAATTTATATGTAAATTTAAAGTATACAGAATAGCCAAAACAATTTAGAAATATATGAAAATATTTAAAATAGATGTGCACAATTTAGAAACAGATGAACCAGATATCAAGATATACTATTGAGCTACACTGGCCAAAGGATATTTGTATAATGAATCAACAGAACAGAACATACAAATAGGAGTAGACACATGCAAGGAGAGAGGGAAACAAATTATAAGAGATTCTTAATTATAGAGAAAAACTAAGGATTGATGGAGGAGTTGTGTAGGAGATGGGCTAGATGGGTGCTAGGCATTAAGGAGGGACTTGTTATTATAAGCACTGGGTGTGGTATATATAAGTGATGAACCACTGAGTTCTACTCTTGAAACCAACATTGCACTGTATGTTAACTAAAATTTAAATAAAAAATTGAAAAAGAAAAAAAGGAGTAGATGCATGCATAGATGAAAACATATTTTAACGAAGAAAGAATAGCCTTTTCAACATATTGTGCTGTAAATATTGGATATACATATGAAAAACTATAAACTTTGCGCCTTATCCCACCTCATGGATACAATTTAACTAAAAAAAATGTTAAAAGCACAAATTTCAGAAGAAAACATGGAAGAAAACCTCTGCAACTTGGAGTAAACAAAGACTTATTAGACAAGAGACAGAAAACATGAGTCATATAAAGAAAACAAAGTGATAAATTGAACTATAAAATTAAAAATTTCTGCTCATTTAAAATTAGATAGTGTTGGTGATTATACAGTTCTGTGACTATAGGAAGAAAAACACTAAACTGTACAGTGTAAAAGTGTAAATTTTATGGTCTGCACATTATATCTTAATACAATATTATATAAAGTCATGGTTAATAAAACAAAACAGTAATACCAACACTAGGAGAGCTTATTTGAAAGATATATATGCAATAAAGGACAGGGAATATAAAAATATCTCTTACAAAGGAAAAAAGGAAGACAAACTAATTAAAATATGGTCAAATTTTGAACATAAGCTTCACAAAACATGACATACAAATAATAAAAAAGCGCACGAGAAAATGCTCAGCATAATTAGTCTTCAATATAATAAATAATAAAACTATGATGAAATATCACTAATAGGTAATAAATTTTAAAAAAATTATAGTACTAAGGGTTGGTTAGGATGTAAAACTATTGGAACTCTCATACATTTTTGGTAGGAATGAATTATGATAAAATCTCTCTTTGAAAAACAGTTTGACAAAAATATAGAGGCTTAGAATGATGTTATTTTCTTCCAGAGGGAATTTTTCTTTCTAGTTAGCAGGAAGATTATTGGAGGATTACCTTGATTTGATCATGATTGGTCTATTTTCAGGTTGCCCTTCCGCTAGTGTATAGATCTCTGGTGTCCTATGTCAAAGCCTGTGGTTCTATGAAAAGTATCTTCTTCCTGGAGCTATCTGTTCTACAAATATAGTCTAAAAATGATTCCTGGCATAAAGAATAAGATTATTAAAATTATAGTCTTTTCCTTCAAGGAACTCAGAATTGCAGAATTGAACATAACTAAATTATATTAATACTTATAATATAATAGCAAAATTGGTTAGTTTTATGACAGTTGGAGAAACATTATGGAGTCACATACTGATGTTTTCAGTGTTTTCTACTTTAGATTCTGAAATTTAAAAATATTTATTTTCCCAAACTCTGTTGCAGCTGGAGTGTTCATGTCACCTGATTAAACATTTAGAAGGGTTCTCTACAGATGGCTTCACTTCTAAAGAAACAGACTATATCTCACTAGCGAAATGTTTTTGACCTTTCTCATTCTTCTAGCCTAGAATACAGGCTATGAAAAAAGAAGTGGCCATTTTGTTATCATGGTGCCTCAAACAGGTGTTGTAGCAAAAAAGATAGAAAGAGCCTGTTTCATTGATTGCTTTAGTAAATTGAACAGTCTACCAACAGATTTGTATACCATTAATCCAATCAACCTATGACTTCTTTAAACTATCATAGTAGGGCTAGAATGCATTCTTATCAAAAACAATAAGACAAGGGAAAGGAACAGTTAATTTTGCAGGTAGAAATTATGAAGTATAGATGTAATGATTCTATATGAAACATTTTCTCTAAGCTTTGAAGAATCAACAGTTTCCATATATAGATGGTAGGAAGTGGTGAGGTGATCTGTACTTGGAGCACCACATGAATCAAGTTAGTAAGGAAAGCATAGGGTTAAAACGGAGAGATTGTGATGGATATTTATAGCAGAGGAGTCTCATGAGTTACTTGGTGTCATATTTTGTAATTTTTTGTTATATAGCCAGATCTTCTCCTACCATCACTAGCATTCCACCGAGATTTTTACGCAGGAAGGAATGCAGTCTATATTTCATAAAAATTACTCATGTGGAAAATAGATGGAGGATATGAGTACAGGAAGGGTTTGATGTTGTTTATATATTCCAGGTATACTTAGTTCTGTGACTTCCATACATGTATATTGAATGATGTAATAAAAATGTAATTCTTCAGTGATAAAATTCAAATATAATCAGTAAAACTTCATATGACATTAGCCTTTGATATTTTTAGAGGGATATCTATACGTACAGTCACAAAGGGTAAAATCAACAAGAGTGCTCCTTTTAAGAGTCCTAAGACTTTTAGTATGGAACTTTTTTTTTCTATTGACCTGACAGAGCTCCAGTTCATTGAACTTCTGGGCACAAAGCAAAGGACATCTGTTCAGTTGAGCTTTTCATAATTGATATGTTAATTAAAAATGACTTTTAGCTTTTTGCATTTTGTTTACTTTTCATGATACATATGCCCTGTGGCATTTGACAATGGGTGTTGTCTTAAAAATCTCAAATACAAATAAACAAAACAAGCTATTCATTATTGCTTCCGGACTTAAAGTTGTACATGATGTAAGTCTAAGTGCTTTCTTTAACCTTTTTCTGGCCAGAATATTTTGGGATTTCCTCCAGGATAAAGATCAGCTCAGTGCGATTCATGCATCTCTCACATCTGGACTATCTCAATGTAGCCTTGCCAGTGTGTACAGAGACAGTGCAAAATTTGCTGTTTTCATGAAGTACAATGGCCTGCTTATATTTTGCAGCCAAAAGCACAAGTATATTACCAAATTCCCTACTTTTTAACGTAGATTCTCAACTATTATTTTTATTACTCACACTAACATCAATCACAAAATAATCAGGACAATTTTACGCTAAGCTAGAAACCACTCAGAATCTCTGTAAAATGTAAGGAAAGGAGAACCCCCCCCAGTCCTTTTTAATCATGGCTTTTAGAAAGTTATGGCATATAGTTTGTGAGAAGAGATAGCACAGCTATAAATAATAACAAAAGAACACAGAGCAAACACAGCAAAGAACTGCAATGAACCCATCTGAGTATGTACATAACCTGTTGGGAGTTTTTCCTGTTTTCTTTTCCTATGCAGCCCCCAACAGAGGATGTATTAATTTATGAAAATGCTGAAGGTGGGTGGATGGAGGAGCTCAGGTTAAATAGTTATACACTAGACAATAAGGTATTGAAAAAAAATAGACTAAAAAAGGGAAAAAATTTATATTTTATAGACATAGATATAAATGTAGATATAGATATATAATACTTTCCAAAAGGTTTACACTTTTACACTTCAAGATTAAAAACAATGCTTAACATTTCAACACGGACAAATACATACTAGGGTCCCTGTGATATTTGTGAGTAATAATGTATACCAATCTGAAAAATAATGAAATTTAACATTAACAGAAGAACCAACATGATGTGTTCAATGTATAATACTGTTATAGTTCTAACCATTAATATAAAGCAAATCTGAGTTTTCTAATTCATTTAATTTTCATCTCAAGCCATGTTTTGTTATAACCAGACATCTTAAAAATAGCTAAATATGGAGTTAATTATTACAATTAATTTCCCTACAGGTCTAAGAATGATAAAACTAGATAATCTGTGGTTATCACAAGCATTAACTTTTTTTTCTAAAGAGATAAATCATACATGTGTCTCATCTTTAATGGTAGAAATGAATAATATCAAAATACTCCTGTAAGATACTGCTTCACTCATTTTAAGAAAGAAAAAATAACACTCAGCTGAGCTTCCTTTTCCAAAAGATACTAGAGATATCTTTTTGATTTTCCATTCTCTTTTATTTTAAATTGCTATAGTTGAGTAGTTAATAGTTGACACAAAGCATTTACTCTATGCTTTATATTTAATGACTTAAATCCTTACAATTCTATGAGGTAGCTGCTATTATCATCTCTGTTTTTGAGATAAGGACATTGAGGTACAAAGAAGTTGGATAAATTTCCCAAGGTCATTTGGTTCAGAAAGCCCATGACTGGAAATTGAATCCAGGCTATCTGGCTCTAGTGCCCATGCTCCTATCCATTCTATATACTGTATCTTCAGTAATCTATTCTAGAAATGACATCTTTCATATTTATTTTCATACTCTAGAAACTGTAGGCAAAGCACTATTGATCCACACTTTTATTTAAGTATGGCACAGTTCTGTTTTATTTAATCTAGGTATTGGATATATATCTTTATGAATTCTTTTTAAAATGTTAACCAGTGTGCAATTGACAAATTTGACTTCCTTTTAGCTTTTTTCTTTACTGCTTATATGATAGCACAGTCAAATATGTTTAAATGTTTATTTTTATCAAATTTTATTTAATGGTTTCAGGATAGTCTTAAAGTCTCTACTATCATCTCTGGAAGTCTTTTGCTTATAAATACCGTTCATAGAAATTCTGTGGATAACCAAAATAAATCTGGAACTTAATTCCTATACCATTTAAAATGAAGTCAGTAAAAAGAAAAAATTTACATCAACTCAGTTATGTGTGAAATAGTGTGCATGCCAATAATCCGTCATTGCTCTGATGACTATTGACTACCAAGACATTCAATGTCTCATCTTTTATTAAAGTTTGACAAAAGAGTCTTGATAATTTAGGCATCACTGGCTTTTCAACTTAGTCCTGAATTTATTGAATTTGAAATTTAGTGGTCTTTGGCAGATCCTTGGTAACAAATGGTACCTTGGGGCATGATGCATTCAAGGTAGTCCATCACACATTCAAATTATGTAAGGTTAATATTATTCTGTTTTCACTCTCTTTAAAAGCTAGCAGGGTTCTGGGACTGCCTTGGAAACTCACTGAATGTTAAATTGCAATTTCACTTCTCTGTTGAAAGGGGTTTGACTCATGTACAAATTACCACTTTACCTATTTATATTTTATTCCATGTCACCTCATATTTGCAATGACTTCTACTACTTGAACTAAGGTATTCAATTTTATCCATTTTTATGGATCATGTACTCTCCTGCTTATCATCTTGTGATATTCCATTCATGTGCATTATGGTGATCTAGCATCCTAGATCCAATATTGTAATAATGGACATATTTTTGGTAATTGACTAATATATTTATCTAGACCAGATCCATTTGATAAAACTGATGATAAATCTTAGAATTGAAGAAAACAATAATTTCTAAGGAAGTCACAAGTGAATAGTGCTTATTTCTTTAGCAGTAAAGAAATTCATTTAGCAATAAAGCTGACACTTACCTTGTGATACCTTTTTTTATTTATCTTTTGCATTATTTAGTATTTAAAATGTTTCACCCTGCATCCCCAACAAGCTTATACATTTTTAAACTAAGAGCAATGCTTTTTTATTTGAGACATCCCACAACAGCACTCAACTCTTTAAGGCAGATAAATAAACATCTTTATTTTTTTAATAATTTTTATTTTGTTATATTAGTCACCATACACTACATCCCCAGTTTTTGATGCAATGTTCCATGATTCATTATTTGCGTATAGCATCTTTAAATGATTGATTGAAAACAAAAATATGCAATGAGTTAATATTTCCATAGCTTACCATCAAGATTGAAACAAGTGAAATCTATTATTGAATCCAGGCCAAATCACATTTTGCTAATGATTTTCAATGTGATTTAACAAATCTGATATGTTTCTAAAATTAATGACCTTCCCTCTAAGCCCAGAATTTCCTTATTTGACAATACATAATCCAGACTCTTGTCAAATTTGCTATCAGGACCTTTCCAGCAATGACAGATGAACATAGACGCTCAGGAATTTTGTGTAATATCGCTCACAGATCACATTCACTCAATGGTAATAGATGATTTAGAAAGTCTTAGGTACATTTGGATTATACAACCTCTAACCATTCCCCAATTCTAAAACTTTCATTCATATGCGTGTCTTATAGGTTAGAGTCCAAGCGACTTAGCTAATACAAGTCCATCCATGATTCAGCTCCTGACAACTTCTCCAGGGTCCTCTCCTGCCGTTTACTCTTCTTTACTTTATGCTCCACCAGTGCCAAATTGCTTTAAATTTGTTAAATGCACCATCTTATTTCACACCTCTGTGCCTTTGCCTATGTTGTATTTTTCTCTTAAAAACCTAGTAAGTTCATTTTTCAAATCCTCTCTGTGGGAAGCGTCCCCTCTGAACCCTCTCTGAATGCTGCGCACCTGCTGGGAAGGTTCCTGTCTCCCTTCCTTGTTCCATTTTGCCTCTGGACCTTGCATGTCATTTAATTTCATTTATCAGTCATTTAAAATTACCTCTCCCTTCTACTAAAACATAAGCTGCTTAAGTGCAGAAGCAGTGTCTTCCTGTTTATACCTTAACCTCTGTTAAAATGTTAGAATAAGCTGAACAAAGAGCCCACCTGTTATATTTTATAAATAGAGACTGATTTTATAAATGTTAGAATGCCATTTTTATATTTAAAAAGTTAATTGATGTTTTATTTAGAATCGTCAAAGTATAAACCAGAAAATTCTTGCATGTGAACTGAGAGCCCAACTCAAGTAATGCATTTATGTTTCAGTTCTGTATTGCAAAAAATAAGAAGGCCTGTGTTCTGATTATGCATGTTCTCATAAGAATTAGCATTGAATTGGCTTAATTTCCTTTCTTGAAATAGGAAAATCACAATATTCTTTCTCAAAATCCTTTTGGTACCTTCATGAGTAATTTATTTGACAGGATATCTTTGCAGACCTATGTTCTTGCTATCGAAATTCCAACTTGCATGTTCCTAGAACTTATCATTGTTAGTCTGTCAGTGGTTATCTGTAAGCTGGGAAGTGTGGCTGGAAGAAGTGAGAAGATAAGAATTTTTATTTTTATTTCAGATACTTTTGTACTTTCAAACCCTTTATAATATGATCCATGCATGTATTTGTTTTAGTAAAGAAAATAAATAGCATATTTGACTGAATGTGTTTCAACAACCATTTAGTCCCTTTCCTTAGAGAGTATTTTATTATGAAAGAATTGGGTTTGAAATAATTTGGGGTTGAAATGTGTTCTTTATATATTGTCTTTAGTATTCTTGACCAGACAACAGATACTTTTTCCAAATCTTGATTCATGTTTCTAACAGATAAAATATACAGAAGATAAAAGTAATAAAAATTAAGGTCCTTCTTGTCCCCTAATATTTCTTCCTTCTAACACAAAATAAAACATCTCTACTAGAAATCCATATATGAAAATCACAGTAAACATTTTACTCAATGATCCAGATACACGCTTCCATTTTCCAATTCAAAATGAATTTGGAAATATAAACAGATATGACCTGAATAAAATATGTTAATATGCTGTTTTACAAACTTCCATTTCACCTAATATTTTTTATTTCATCTGGAAAGTTAATACATAAATGTTAGTAATTTCTGATACTCTGCCACTATTTAGTTATCTATAATTTCCTAATTTAAGTGTTTCAAAGTCACATTTCCAATGATAATATTTATTCTTAAGTTTAAATTTCCTCTCTCTTAAGTCTTTACAAGATGCCTTTTCCCCAGTTTGATTTTTTTAAAATCTTTTTTCATGTTTTCTTGTACCAAAATGTTATCAACTCACATTTGAATGCTAGTTTAGTTCAGTAAATAACCACAGTTTCAAGATTATTTTATTGCTTCATTGTTCGTTGTTGCAGATAAATGATCTGAAATCAACTGTGTTATTTTTTTTCCCTCTGTTATGCTTTTTTCTTAAGTTTCTGTCTTGACTCTCCTTTGTTCTTGAGGTCATTAATTTCTGGACATGCGCTCTTGCCAATGAAAGTTGTGCTTTTTGGTTTGAATTTATAACTTTCAGAAACTTAAGAAAATTTCTTTGTTGTCTACCATTTATTCATTTTTTCATTCAGTCAGTCATTCAACAGGTATTTATTAAGTGTCTACTATATTTGAGACAGTGCTCTGAGTACAGGGGACGTAGTAGGTGACAAAACAGAGCAAGTGCCTGAATTCTGACAAAAAGACTGAAAATAAAAGTGTACATAAATTATTTGACTGTAATCAGCATTGTAGGGATAAATATAGCAGAGCTGGAGAAAGATGGGGTGGCCAGATTGGGTTGGAGGGGTAATTTTATAAAGCATAAACAGGGAAACCCTTATGGATATACTGACATTTGAGCAGAGACCTGAAGGAATGAGTCAAACATTTATCTTTTGGAAGTGTGTCCCAGATAGAAGGAACAGACATATTCAAAGGTCCAATTCTTATTTGAGTTGAGAACAGGTAAACAAGTGCAAAGAATATAAAGAAGGCCAGAGTGGCTGGAGTGATGAGGGGAAGGAGATGAGTTCAGAGAGGTAGTTGTGGCATCTGAACACTAAAGTTCTCATATTATAAAGGTTCTAATCTCTGTTATCCCTTCTGGCACATGTGAAATCCATATTGGCTCTTCATTTTTCTAACTTTATTCATTCTTTCCACTTTAATTCCTTTGTACTTTTTAATGTATTAAGATAAAACCTCTGTTTAATCTTACAGCCTACCAAAGTGAATCATCAAGTCTTATCTATTTTACTCTTCATCTGATGCAGGAAGTTTTAAAAAAATATATCTAGTTATGTTTTTAATTTCCAGGAATGTGATGTAACATTAAATGTATCTATTATGCTCTTTGAATTTATGTCTATATTTGTAGACATCCACATCAGTTTGTTGGAATTCTCATCTTCAACCCAGGTATGAACTCTGTACAAAACCAAGAAATGCAGATTCTGCTTAAAGAAGCCTTAGCTTTTTTGGACCATGTGGACATAGTGGGCATCAGGGGAAGATTACTGAGTTTAGCATCGATGTGTAGCTGGGCTCTTGATTCCTTCAGCGGGTATATGTGTGAGCCTAATAGCACCAGGACGGTGTAAAACTCTGATAATACTACCCTGTTTCTCTGACCCAAAACCTATACTGGCCTCCCAAAATAAAGCTCATCATTCACCATTCTAATCGCGGAATTTTTTAACTTTATTCTGAGGACTTATACTGAAGTCAGGCACTCTGATGAAGAAACATTCAAAAAGGCCACTTAAGATATGCATTAACTGGCTGGTCTCTCAAGCAAATGTTCCTTCTGTAGGAAAAGTTTCTTGTTTCTTGTTTCTTGTTTTTTGTTTTGTTTTGTTTTTAATATAGCTAACATTTATGTATATGAGGTTATTATTATCTTTGTCAGATTCCTTGAGCTTTCTTATACAGTATCTTAACTATTTACTTGATAAAGACTAATTTTTTTCAGAAGCTACAGGAATATTTTCCAAATCCGCCCCCCCCATTATCAAATGTTAAGTAGGTGCAATTCTCAGAATAGCAAAGTTCTTGAATAAGACAACTCAGAAATTTGTATCTCTTACTACTTTGACCATTTTACTGTAAAAAAGGATACCTTTGCATAAATGAGTTTAAAATATTTTACTGCACATAAGAAACTTCCAATAATTCAAATCTTAATAACTATTTTGTTCTAGAACCACACATATTTTTTTCCTGAGGAATTGAGATTACCATGCCAAATTTCCTGAGATAATAATACCGTCATTTTCCCAAAAGAATGAATACAAGTAACAGAGTATGAACATAACTTTATTGTATTGCATGAGAAATTTGAAGTTCAAGGATTTCATTATTGGGGTCCGTTATTTTAACTGCATATTTTTATGTTAAAAATGATATCGCAAATGCCAAGTGTGTTGCTTCTCATCTCAAACATGTTTTTCTGGTTAGGAATACCCACAGGCATTCTGAAACGGAACCCAACAATTTAATTGGAAATAATAAAGAACTGGTATAAAGAAAGATGTTCAGAATAGAGAAAGGAAGATGGATTGATTGCATTAAATCCATCATGATCTTTATTTAAAAATATGTAGAACATATAAACATATTTATTGTCTCAGATAACAGAACAAAGATTAATGGTTGAAAGTCATAAGGGGTTTTATTTTAAGTCAGTATAAGATAGCCTTTTATAAAGACCTATATACTCAGCAACGGCTCATGTTCACCTGAGAAGTAGTAAGACTCCATCCACTGGAAGTGTTGAGGATAAGATTGGGATGCCTTGTGTCAAGAAAATTATAGAGGAAATTCCAGGACCATGGTGCTAATGTAAATATGTCTAAGGTTCTGTTTCAAAGATTCTATAATCTTTTCCTAAATGTTTTATACAAATACCAGAGTCAAAAGTTATGTCTGTGTTTCAGGTTAGATTAGTTCTTCAGAAAGCTAGTTGCTGTTTTGCTTTTGGTGAACAATAGATTTTGTTTTACTTTGTTAAGTAATCTCTCATTTATTAACAATACTCTAAATGAATTTCTTTCTAAAATTACAAAAATAGTACACTTTGTCATTTTTATGCTTTCTTAATCTGTTGGATGTTTAGATTATAAGAATCTAATCCCCCCAAGATTAAATTTTACCAAACAATTACTGTGAATTTTAAAAAGTGTATACGTAATAGTTAGTAACTATTTTCTTCTACTCAAAGTGCATTTTTTTTAAGGGTGTTAGGTTTGAGAGCTGGAGTAAAATGAGTTAGCTAATATTTGCTACCTGCCTGTAGAATCTTCAGTATCTTCAGCTATAGATTATCTCCTAGGTCTCCCATTTCTAACAGCGCCAAAATTGGATGAGTCCATAAGGGTTATTTAAATAAGAATCAAAACATACTATATAGAACTGTCTTGTGAAAATAACTCCTTACAACAAAATATGAACAAATCTATTACAACATATCAACTGCCAGAAAAAAAAGATATTTGCCATGTTAAAAATCTCAATATTGATTAGAATTTCTCTATCATTTTTCCATGATTTTTGTTTCTATCTTGTGAAATGATCAACCATAAACTATCCTTGAAGTTGACAAAGACCTAAAAATAATGTTATGACAAAAATTAGCTGGTTGCTCACCAAAATCTTTTTACTTTCTTCCTGAACACACAGCTAGATTGCATTTTTCAGATTTCCTTGTAATTTCCATATTCTCCCACTCATGATCCTTCATTTTCCATCTTCCCTTGTCTAGAGGAGGACTCTGAGGCTTCTGGAATTGAGAAGCCACAGATGGAGCTTGGGTTCCTGAGTGTCTATGCAAAGCGGTACCACCACCCATCCCAACCAACCTGCATTGGAATATGACAGAAGCAAGAAATAAATAGTGTAGTTTGTTGGTTGTGTCTGTTAACCTATCATTTATTTTTTTTTAAAGATTTTATTTATTTATTTGACAGAGATAGAGACAGCCAGCGAGAGAGGGAACACAAGCAGGGGGAGTGGGAGAGGAAGAAGCAGGCTCATAGCAGAGGAGCCTGACGTGGGGCTCGATCCCACAACGCTGGGATCACGCCCTGAGCCGAAGGCAGACGCTTAACCGCTGTGCCACCCAGGCGCCCCTAACCTATCATTTATAATAGTAGTCAGATAAGGTATAGTTTTTATTGAACTTTATGGGAAAGCATCATCAGTGTCATCACTGAAGACATAAAATACCTATTTCAGTGTAACTTTGCTCTGTTTATTTTTAATTTTATTTTTTTAAGATTTATTTATTTGTTTTTGAGAGAGAGAGGCCATGCAGGGGATGAGGGGCAGAGGGAAAAGGAGAGAGAAACTTAGGCAGACTCTGTGATGACCAGGGAGCCCAGTGTGGGGCTGGATCTCAGGACCCTGAGCCAAAACCAAGAGTTGGTCGCTTAACTGACTGTGCCACCCAGGCACCCCTGATTTTTTTAAGGGTTATTTATCTTCAAATAACCTGAGACTTCTTCAAGAACAACTACCAAAAATGTCATTTATCTGTGTAGTTTTTGGCTTCATTGACATATAATGGGAAATACACAGAGTTTATTTAATTAAGTAATTAATTAAAAGCCAAGGAACCAATCAAATGACAATTAAAAGTAGCAGACGAATTCAAGAAAACCATGGATTATCAACCTTAGACGTTTCCCAGGCTAAATTGCATTTGCAATAGGCATTAAGGTACAATAATAATAGAATAATCACAAAACCTCATTTCATTGTATCAGTGAGGCAATGTGCTCTGTGGTTACCAAAGACAGGGTAGTCTGGGCAGATGGCAGTAGTAAGCACACCTGATGATTCCACTAGTGGGTACTATGTGTAAGCTAGGTGGATAATAGTTAATGATTTTCATGTTACACTAAACCTTCAAAAAGATTTAGTTTTAAAATTTAAATCCAATTGCACATGTATCAAATAGTGTGACATCAGGCTTTATACATTTTCTTGATGAATAAGCTAGAAAAAGGATGAGAGGGAAAGATATTTTAGGAAAAGTGGGAAGAGAGAGATAACACAAGAAGGATTAAAAAAAGATGAAGAAATTTAGAAAAAACAAAAATTTGGGATTCTAGATTTAAAACTTCTAATAATGAAACTACATTAAATATACTATAATATATATTCTAAATATACATTCATCATATACTTTATTATTAGTAGTATTGTGTATATATATATGTTATATTTAATTCCAAATGTAGGGGAAAATTAAAAATAATTAAGCATTACCCAGAATGGGTTCCTAGTTGAGTAGATTAATATGTTGACCAAATGTGAAATAATGCCTTCTAAATTACAAAAGGATTCAGAAGATGGAAAATGTACTTTTTTTCAAGTGTTGAGAGATAAATGTTCTTTCTTTATCTTTGGGTTGGGAAACAACTAATTTATTTAACTCATAAGTACATCTCAACTTTGCTAGTGATTCAGGATTTATCTTTTTCTTTGGATCTGTGAAAATGTGTTTTATTTTATATTTATAAGACAAAATTTTCAGGGGTGCCTGGTGGGTCAATCGATTAAGCATCTGCCTTCATCTCAGGTCATGATCCCAGGGTCTGGGATTGAGTCCTGCATTGGGCTCTTTCCTTGGCAGGGAGCCTGCTCCTCCCTCTCCCTCTGCTGCTGCTCCCCTGTTTGTGCTCTCTCTCTCTGTGTCAAATAAATAAATAAAATCTTAAATTTTTTTTTCATGACTAGAAACAAATTGTAAGAAACAATTTAATAGTCAAGTCATTTAAATAACTTAGGACCACCACAAATATGTAAAAGAAGTTGATTCTCCAAGTTAAACTATTACATTTATTTGCATTAACTCACAACGGAATTATTGGATTTGTGACAAAATGTAAGATCTGAAACAAATAGCTCAGTTGTAAATAGTGTCAGTTGACTTTTTCACAATTAGCTTATTCTCAATTATATATGTAACATATGTATACATATACACATACACAAATATATGCACATATGTATTTTGTATATATATGAGTATATATGTAGGGATATATGTACAGAGTATATATGTAGGGGTGCTTCCTCTTTCCATTTCCTTCCCTTCCTGCACACTTTAGTCCTGAAGCCATGGGTGGGTGGGGCTGCACCAGCAAGGAAGAGTGCCCTCCAGGACAGGGTGTGGAGGCCCATGCAGGACAATGTGGCATCTACCTAGTAGGGTGGCGTGGCAGGGTATATTGGAGCCTGAGACAGCTGATGAGGGCATCCAGATAGAAGGACAGTAGACACAGAGCATGCTCAGAGTAAGGATGAAGGGTAGGGTTCAGTGCTGAGTGTCCTAGCCTGTGCAGTTTGAGAAGGTTGCCTGCTTGGGAGGACTGTCCCACAGAGGGCATGAGAGCACAAGAGGACGGAGTATAGGTCCTGTCAGAAGGGTCCAGAAGTTCTGCAAAGATTTTGCAGTTTAGCAGGGTAAGGAGAGTACCTGCACAGTGTGCTACCAAGCACTGGTATTCCAGCCTGAACAGGATGAGAAGGACCTTCACAGGTAAGGGGACAGGTTCACTGAGAAGACACTGAGAATATATTTGAGTAGGCTAAAAATGAATAATAGGGAAAGCCACATGGATTTGGGGCAAAAAAGACTAAGAATTTATTTGACTAGTGCAAATAAATCATCTTTGTGTGTTATAGTTTTTTATTTTATTATTTTATGTAGAAAAAGTATGAAAGTAATAAAAATAATTATAGCTTAAAAATCTAATGGATCATTAATATTATTTTCAAAAGAAAAATAATTTTGGCAGCAGAATAGAGATTGGAATGTGGAGGGTATCATTATCTAATACATGAACAAAATTCTACTCTTACAAAACCAGATGATGCTACCAGGAAATCTAACATGCACTGGTCAGCATTTCTTACACATATGAGAGGATCTAGGATTTCCACTCCCTTCATATGTTTAGTGTGTCACCCTGGACATCTGCTAATGTTGAACATCTGTTTTTTGTTTTCATTGAAAGATGTCTCATTTGGGCTGCCAAAAAGAGAATGGGGTCATTAGTTATTCTACAGTGTGAAGTTATGCAGCAGATTATCCTTGTATGAGGAATAATAATGTCAGGAAAGTCATAGCCACTACATTTAATCCTAAGGTTTGCTTTACACTGGGAGTCATTACAAGTATGATTCCAAAAGTCATTGCCAAACTATCACAAATCTCCAAATAAAAACAAAAGTAGTTTTATATAGCATTTATCACCCAGGAATCACTGTAAACTGATATTATCTGAATACTAAAGTAAAAACAAAAGGAACAAAAAGAGATACTTATGTGCCTGCTGAATTACCAAGGTTTGAATTATGTTTAGTGTAGTTTGTATTCATATATGTTTGCTGAAAATGAATACTCTATGTGACTTACTCTCTATTACATTGTTTATTTGATTATTTTATTACCTGTGACACGTATTGTCCATCATGTTGAACAACTGGAAACTTACTATTTTATGTGAAAGATCACATTCCTGAAGAAAAATAAGTTGCTGCATATTATGTATTTAATACTTTTATTATGTGATATAATGTATGAAACCAAATTCACTATCACTTGTATTCTTTTGACTATGCATAGGCCATAAGGTACTGTTACAGGTTTGATATGAACCGCTCATTTATTAAGTGGTACTCTCTTTTTTCTGCTTAAGAAATCAGTTTTTATATCCATGTGTTTGTGTCCTTCTAAGTTATGTAAAATACAATCGATGAACAATAATGTCCTTCTAAAATGTAAAAATATCCTTTTGCATTTGAGAACTAGAAGCTTTCTGGGAGATAATTAGTAAGAGAATTGTTGATTTTTAATTTTTATGTACATTTTCTATAAATTCAACATAAATGTAGACCTGTATTCACTCACTGTGTTCATAATTTGAATTTAAAAGCAATAAAAACAAAAATGATGATATACACAGAAGAAATGGAATAATTTCAGTGTGACATAGCAACACAGAGATCATGTTGAGCAAGACTTATTCTAAAAATGTGGTTCATCCCTCTGTTTCTTAGCTGTTTTCTATTTTATAAAATGGAAGTGTTATGAAGATATAAGAATACCTGGAAAGACTGTGTGTGTATGTGTGTGACTTTATATAAATATAGTTATTTGATAATTATCCATTATAAGCTACCAATAGAACTTTATTTCAAACCCTGTTTGTCTTGAAGATCTGACTTTGTCTTCATATCTGATGCTTGCCTCAAGTTATTGCATTTCTTTTTGTCATGTGTCTGTTCAACATCTCAGCCATTGTTTTCTAGCTGCCCACAGTCATACATGCTCAAGGTTTGCTTTGATTTTAAATCTAGTACTTTGAATCACAGTACAGAATACGAAATAACTGGGAAAAAGTATTGGCTCATTTAATCAATCAAATCTTATTTTCTTGTAGGAGGATGTCAAAAATGAATATTTGCAAAGGGAACAAAAAAAGGAATGGAAAAATTTCAAGGTATAGTACTATATATTGCAACAAAATTTATAGAGTAACTGATTATTCTTTCCTTATGGTAACCTATATTAAATTAGTGATAACTTTTTCAAAGAGGAGGAATATTAGGGAAAATAATTATAATAAATTGATGTTGAAGAAAACAGTTCTAATGAAAAAAATTGCTTAATTCTTTATAGCTTAGTACTGTCTTGTAAGACACATGTAAAATAAATTTGTAGTAATTCCATTTTTTTCCAAATTTAAAGAGAAGAATATGTATTAAGTACCTTCTCTGTGCTAAGCAATTTATATATACTGTATCGTTTAACCTCTTTAACTACAGTTATTGTTTTTCTTATTTTATGGCAGAGGAATCTAAGGACTATGGAGAGAAGGAACGTGTTCAAATGACACAGATAGCTAGTATATACTGCCAGTAATACAACTTGGATTTGCCCAATTCCAGAAGCAATGAGTTATTTTTAATTTTATGGTTCTTTCTGTGAGAGCTATAGCATGAAGTTGGCAAGTGAAGATAAAACTATCTTTATTTTGTAATATCTATGCCAAAGGAAAAATTAGTGACTATGGTGATTTTCACACCACTATGGAATTAATCTAACTTTTTGGCACTTGAAAATTTGACTCCCAGAATCATTATCATTATTATCACCATCATCATTACCAGTATCTCCACCATCACTTATCCAACAGTGGGTGAAACCCTTCAAATACCTCATTTGTGTATCTCTTTAAGTGAATTTAGAACCAAAAAAGGAATAACTCTGGAGACTGTAGGACAGCTAAGACACATAGTCTCCAATATATGAAGAAAATTTTAAAGCACAGCATAAGGAAATAAGACAATGCATCACCTTTTAAGGTAGCAACCTTTCTTTATTTTTCTGGCTAAGGTGATAGATTAATCTGGTATGAGACACCGCATAATTAATAGAAAGTAAAAATAACAGGCAGAAATTTTAAATAGGGCATTTTATTTAAAAAAAATCCTCCAATGCTATATAATTTAACCTCTTTTTTTAAACTTATTTTACTTAAATTCAATTAGTTAACATATAGTGTATCATTAGTTTCAGATGCCCATCACCCAGTTACCCCATCCCCTGTAATTTAATCTCTTTAACTAAAGTTATTGTTTTTCTTATTTTTGGAAATGAATAAATAGAAAAAAGGGTAAAAGTCTTCAAACAGCTCAATCTTGGGCTCTAGATGTAGGACACCATAGGTAAGCACTGCACGATTACTACATGACTTTAAGGCCAATAAGTATTTCTCCTTCATGTTGTACGAATGTAGGGTAGGGTGGGAACACTGACCCATTTAGTAAGAACAAGTATGTCAGAAGAACTTTCCAAGTATTTATTTCTATTAAGAGAAGAACAGTGAAGCAAAGAGTGGGATGAATTCCCACATCAAAACACTACTTCCCATAGCCATCTGCAATGATGAAGGCTTTGGCAGGGTGACAGTTTGCTCTTGCCTCGAAAAATTCCTGTCTGTGTTCTTGATAAGCTAGTTCTTATGAGTTTGGTTGTATTCTTGTCAGTCTGTGAGCACTGACTTAGCTCCCACCAGGATTTGAATTGCTCCAAATATATAATTTACCCAAGATTAGGTATTTTTCCTTTTAAGTTCAGGTTTTTTTCTAAAATAAAACCTGATTATTTCTTTAATCCCATACACAAAAATAAATAAATAAATATTTAATACTTTCCCATTATTTCCTTAAGAAATCCAAATCTGGGGACGCCTGGGTGGCTCAGTCAGTTAAACGCCTGCCTTCGGCTCAGGTCATGATCCCAGGGTTCTGAAATCGAATTCTGTGTTGGGCTCCTTGCTCAGTGAGGCACCTGCTTCTCCTTCTGCCTCTGCCTGCAGCTCCCCCTGCTTGTGCTTTCTCTCTGACAAATAAATAAAATCTTAAAAAAAGAAGAAAGAAAAGAAAAGAAATCCAAATCTGTTTTTAAAAATTTGCATGGGATTTTTTAAAGAACTTTGCCCCTCCCAAAATCTCCTACCCTAGTGAGTTTCTTTCAATTCCCTCAAAGGCCATTCTCTGTATTGTCTGAAACATCTTCAGCTTTACTGATTTGTAACTGATTATTGTCAGTTTCACTACTAGACTGTAGTAACAAAGGGTGAGATAATGATAAGCATAGTGCCTATTACTGGATGAGAACTCAATAATTATAAAGAATGAATGAATGATAAACCTACTACCAGAGATGCTTTTACTGCTAAAATAGCCCAGAATAAAGATGCCATAACTTTTTAATGTCTTCCCAAACCTTGATGGAGGAATCCCTGGAAAATCTGGGAGCTCAAGGACATTCATTCAAACTATTGTTTCTTTAATGATTCCCTGCTGTCAGACACACTTTGACAACATATGTATTTATTTTTTTTAAAGATTTTATTTATTTATTTGACAGAGAGAGAGACAGCCAGCGAGAGAGGGAACACAAGCAGGGGGAATGGGAGAGGAAGAAGCAGGCTCCCAGCAGAGAAGCCCAATGCGGGGCCCGATCCTAGGACTCTGGGATCACGCCCTGAGCTGAAAGCAGACGCTTAACAACTGAGCCACCCAGGCACCCCATGACAACATATTTAGAAAATGATTCATGAACTTCTAGCTGGGTGTATAAGACTCTCAGATTTTATTAAAGTTATTGCAGGAACAATTTATCCACAGAGCAATCCACAGAGTTGTACCTGATGTTTGTTGCTCTTGTCCCAAATCCTAAAATCTAGATAATTTGCCAACCGTGCAAATGTATCTGCCACAGGAATTCTTGTTAAAAATGCTGTTATCTATCATTTGATTATTGTTCCTATCAGGATGTCTGTTCTAAAGCCAAGGAGTTGTGGAACTCAACCTTGATTTCCTTTCTTCCTGTAATTTATATATCAAAGAATATTGAAATACCTAAGCATTTTTTTTTAATTTCACAAGTGTGAACATATCAGATTTCACAGTCTATAGGCATTATATATACACTAACAAGAAGAAAGGTGAGCTTCATGTTCATGCTTTCTAGCGTAGCAGCCTTAAGCAGTATGGGTGTTCTATAGATATTCTCTGATTGATTCATAAAAACTGGAACTAAAAACCAATTGGAAAGTGTATGGAAAAATATATTGTTGC
The DNA here is from genome assembly GCF_002007445.2 of Ailuropoda melanoleuca. Taxonomy (NCBI): domain Eukaryota; kingdom Metazoa; phylum Chordata; class Mammalia; order Carnivora; family Ursidae; genus Ailuropoda; species Ailuropoda melanoleuca. Next base: position 57,131,874 of record NC_048226.1, read on the forward strand.
ACACAGTGATATGTTAATCAAGGTCTAACAAACTACTTGGCTCCCCCAAACAAAAACCAAACCAAACCAAGAACGTTTGACTTATAGCATTTGCCAATTTTCATGGTGTAAATATCCCCATCATCACCAAGTTCAAGCCCCCAATGGGATGTCACTATAAGTTCAGTTGGGAGAGATGCACACAATTGGCTTTCTGGGAACTGGCCCCAGAACACGAGTGGTTCTTGCTGTTTGTGAGATTATGCATTTACACAAACCTGATTTAACAACTAGGCCCAGAAAAAAATATGGCTTTTAATTTTAAAACTTACAGAGTATAATAGAAGTGATGAGGAAATAGGGAGCCATTCACCAAAACTGGTTGGAGGGCTAGAATCAGGAGGGATGAGATAGCCCCTGAGCGCTATAATGCAAGATTAAGTAAGAAGTAAAAATTTGAGGGGAAATAATCATTTTTCAGTATTAACTAACAACAGCCAAAAAAAAAAAAATTCATTTTAAGGTACTTGCAAATTGATACCATACAAAACAGAATAGTGTTGAACACATAGAGAAACTTAATAAATACTTAATGTTACCTGAAATGTAGAACTAGAGAGAGTAGTATTATAAATAAATGCCTTTCTAGTGCTTTTATAAGATTTTACTTTCATACCCTAAGATATTTTAATCCCTTTAATAGTTTGAACTAAAAACTGATATTATAATAATAGTAATCTATATATTTTATTCAAATTTATTCTCAGAATAGGGATTTTTTTTTTGGTTTTGGTTTTTTAGTTAATCTAATCATTTGGAATAAAATAATTTTATTTTTTATTTCTATTTTTTGTAGTTTCAAGTTTTTACTTAAATTCCAGTTAGTTAACATGTGGAATAAAATAATTTAAAAAGTTATGAATCAGAGTGGAATTGTTAGAGTAGAAATCCATTTTAACATAAAAAATAACTGAAGCAAATAGAAATACTACAAAAAAATTAAATGAAATCACCTTTCAAAATATCTGTCATCACTCCATATTAATTTTCAAACTGTATTTAGATATTTTTAATGTTTATACTCAATAGATTAAATAAAAATCCAAATTATGGACTCAGCTCTGGTCTATAACTATAATTTTCATGGGTTAAATGGTTGTATGAAGTTTGCAAAAGGAGTCCAATGGTCAGAGATTGATTTTAATGGACATATTAAAAAATTAATGGTATTTGTTAGTTTTTAAGGTTTATTTTAGTCTTTATACCTCAGCGTCTTGAATTAGTCTACGAATATCAACTGCTTATTACTTTCAAGAACAAAACTGACACAATATACTGCATATCTCCAAATTGTGCTCAAAAAGCACAGCTCAAAAAAAAAAAACAAAAACAAAAACAAAAAATAACTCCACTAAAACACAAAAAAAACCCAAAAAATTCTTACTTAGGTTGTAGCCAATATAAGTTATTTCTTGTCCTTGAGTCCAGAGCCAGAAACATATAATTCCATGGGGCGGAAAAAAAAATAAGTAAATATAAATGTCCAAATGCACTAGCTGCATATATTTATTATTATTATTTTTATTTTAAGAGTTTATTTACTTATTTGACAGAGAGATACCACAAGTAGGCAGAGTGGCAGGGAGAGGGAGAAGCAGGCTCTTCGCTGAGCAGGGAGCCTGACGCAGGGCTTGATCCCAGGGCGCTGGGATCATGACCTGAGCCAAAAGCAGCTGTTTAACCGACTGAGCTACCCAGACGCCCCTATTTTTTATTATTGACACATGTTTAAATCAGCATTATACCAGTTCTTTGGCCCTAATATCGTGCCTGTACTATATCCCTTCAAGTGAAATTAAATACCACTTAGTCATCTCTTCTCTAGGCCATATTTGACTAGTTCCCTCAGTTCCCCTCATAAATTCTCTTTTCCTTTTTTAAGATTGTTTTGTTGCTCTCTCCTGGACCCTCAATGATTAACATAAGACCACTAAATTAAATTTCACTTCTTATGCCTAAGTCTCTATGTACCAAGTTATTATATTAATTGACCTGATGCTCCAGGCTAGTCTTCATGAAATGGAATATATTATTGAGAAGTGAAAATCTTTTTTTCATTATACCAACTATTGGTTGGTTGATCTTTTTGTCCTAAAATTCATATTTGCTTATTCTTCCCATTGGGATTAATATGCCAAGAAATATTAATTATTAATCTGTAACATGTATCTATAGCTTTTAAATGGAGACTTCAGGCTTTTTTTTTTCATTGCACTCACTCTCATTTCTCTTTGAAAACATTGTCTCATTATTTGAAATTCTCCTCTGTTTATCTCATCTAGATTTTAAGCTCCTTGAGGGTAAGTTCTCTCGTTTACAGATATATGTCCAGAACTAAGCACAAACATGACACATAGAGAAACCTTTAGTAAGCATTAGTTAAATGATGAAAATGAATGAATATATGGATAATTCAAATGACTTATTATATCCTGAAATGTAAAAAGAAGAAGAAAAAATTCATATAATTTGCTAATATTTATTGAGCACTACTCTGTGACTGGCAAGTAATCAGGGGTAAACGTAAATGAAATCATCTCTGCTTTTATGGACCTTCTGGACCTTTAATTGCAGATACAAAAATTACAGAAACAAAGACACAAGTAAGTATACACATAATTTTTTGAAAAGTTTTCTAAAGGATGCTGTAGAGGAAAAAAAAAGATTGGTATGCGAGATAAGATAGGTTAATTTAATGGTTTTTCCTTTAACTTATTTGAATTTGCTTTACTATCTTGCGTAAGACTAAGCCAAAATCCTGTTTTATAGTTACATTGAGATAATTTGTGATTTTTGATGCCTTTCTGTTTAGCACTTTTGATCATCCTTATTTCTTTTTTAATTTGTCTGTATGAGTATACATATATATCAGGCTCAATAAATTTTTTGTAGGGACAATTAACCATATGAGTTCTACCTGTAGAAAAATAATCATAGATCTCAGATTCATCTATTTTTCTATCACATTAAAACATCTTTCAGTTCTGGAGTGCCTGGGTGGCACAGCCAGTTAAACGACTGACTCTTGATCTTGGCTCAGGTCTCAATCTCAGGGTTGTGATGAGCCCTGCACTGGAGAAAAAAAAATATTTTTTCAATTCAAATACTTTAAGATTTACTTATCAAGGGCTAACTATATATGAAATACCTTTCTAGTTTTAATTATTCCTTTGTTATTTTGCAAAGCTTCTTAAATGTGGAAGTTGCTACCCTTTGCTTTCAAAGCTGACAACTTGTTTTAGATTTCAGTACATGATATGGAATTTGCGCAGTAGTTAACATAATTCAGAGTATTCTGAAGAAAGCAGTTGTAATTCCTTATTTTTTCTCTTTTCTATGGAAAAAAGTGAAATAAGATTTAATGTTAAATTAAATTGCAATATACATTGTAATGTCTTATCTTGTATTATACAGTTTTGTAATTCTTTCTTTAATGTAAAACCTCAGGCAATATCCATGACTCTTAATATAAAGATATACATATTTCTTTAGACCAATTATAATTCAAAAGTTGTTTAAAACAGCAGCTAATGATAGAGCATCTGTCTAAATTGTACATAGGCCAATTCCAAATATTATATTCAAAATTCAGGGATGAGATTCAGGACAGCAGGGCAGAACAGCAAATCAGTTATAGTTAGATAGGTAGTTCATATAAAATGGAGAGCATGTCATTATCACAAGTCTTAGAGAAAGAAGCCAGGTTATCAAGCCCCAGTGCGAAAAAAAAAAAAAGGTTTAAAGTCCATGTAGGAAGACAATATTTTCGCATTTCTTGTTTGGTTGATTGTTTTTTTTTTTTAATTTAGAAATCCAAGCTAAACAAAAAGTAGAAAGGAAAAATTGACTAATGATATTATATATTTTGTATATAATATGTACATGTATATATATAGTATAATATATATACATGTATATATATGCAGGATTCTGCATGGGGAAGGGTAAGCCAGGCCACAAATGGATTCTCCTGTTAGGCACAACTTGTGGTTTAGAATTCAAGAAGTATGCCTTCAAGCAAAGAGACACACAATAATTTTTCAGGTACCTGAAGAGACAAATAGGTCCACAAAATAGCACCAACAGAGTATTCACATCAACAACAAAAGGACTTTCTCATCTCATCCTCACGGTGTATTGAGATACCCATGTAACCAATAAAAGTTGCAAGGCTTGTAGGTACCATTTTATAAAGGTCAGGATTGTGTTTATACTGGTAATTACAGCAGGAGACAAAGTCTGCTAGGTAGTCTTTAAATTTCTAAAAATATTTTTGTTTCAACTTTACTGAGGTATAATTGACACAGAATATTTAAGATATTTAAAGTGTATGTCATGGTGATTTGATGTTTACATTGGAAAAGAATCCCATCTAGTTAATTAATACACCTATTCCTTCACATATTTATCTTCCTGTGTGTGTGAGAGAGAACATTTAAGTTCTATTCTTTCAGACTTTTTGTATAATTTCAATTCTACAATAGTGTTTCAACTATAGTCACCATGCTATACATTCATCCTCAGAAATTATTCATCTTATAACTAAAAGTTTATGCCCTTTCAAGAAAGTATCCCTCTTTCACCCAACCCCCAGGTAACCACTTTTCTACTGTCTGTTTCTATTAGTTTGATTTTTTTTTTTTTTAGATTTCACATATAAGTAATATCATACAGGATTTGTCTTTCTCTGTCTGACTTATCTCACCTTTCTTAATGCCTTCAAGATCCATCCATGTTGTCACAAATGGCAGAATTTCCTTCTCTCTCATGGCTGAATGATATTCCATTATATATACATACCCACATCTTCTTTATGAATCTATCTGTTGGTGAATGATTAAGTTGTTTCCACATCGTGGCTATCATGAATAATACAGACATGAACATAGGAGTTCATATATACTTGTTTTCATTCCCTTTGGATATTTACCCAGAAGTGGGATTGCCAATCATGTGGTATTTCTGTTTTTAATTTTATGGGGAACCTCTGTATTGTTTTCTAGAGTGGCTGAACCAATTCATCCAAGAACATCCAAATGTTCCGTTTTCTCTACATCCTTGCCAGCATTTGTTAACCCTTGTCTTTTTGATGATAACCATTCTAACAGCTGTGTGGTGATATCTCATTGAAGTTTTGATTTGCATTCATAATAATTAGTGATGTTGAGCATCTTTTCATATAGCTGTTGGCCATTTGTAGGTCTTCTTGGAAAAATGTCTATTTAGGTCCCCTGCTCATTTTTTAGTCAGATTGTTTTTGTGCTATTTAGTTGTTCTTTATAATTTTGGATATTAACTCCCTATCAGATATACTATTTGCAAAGAAATAAAAGGCATCTAAATTGGAAACAAAAGATAAAACTGCCTCTAGTTGCAGATAACATGATATATACAGAAAACCCTAAAGACTTTACCAAAAAAACTGATAGAAGTAATAAACAAATTCAGTAAATTTGTAGGATACAAAATCAATATACAAAAATCAGTTGTATTTTTATACACTAATAATGAATGATCAGAAAAAATATACTGCGAAAACAATGTCATTTACAATTGCATCAAAAAGAATAAAATACCTAGAAATAAATTTAATCAAGGAGATGAAAGATCTATACACTGAAAACTATAAGACATTGATGAAAAATTGCAGAAGATACAAATAAATGGAAAGACATTCCCACACATATATTGGAAGAATTAATATTGTTAAAATGTCCATGTTACCCAAAGCAATCTATAGATTCAATGCAACCCTTATCAAAATTCCAATAGCACTTTTCACAGAAGCAGAACAAACAATCTTAAAATTTATATGGAGCCATAAAAGACCACAAATAGCCAAAGCAATATTTAGAAGGAAGAACAAAGCTGGGGACATTGCATTTCTTGATTTCATACTGTATTACAAAGTGATAGTAATCAAAACAGTATGCTATTGGCATAAATACAGACACATAGATCAATAGAACAGAATAGAGAGCCCAGAAATAAACCTGCACATATGTGGTCAATTAATTAATGACAAAGGAACCAAGAAAATACAAAGAGGAAAGGCAAGCTTTTCAATAAATGGTGTTGAGAACACTAGACAGCCACATGCAAAAACAATGAAACTGGACCACTGTCTTACACCATACACAAAAATCAACACAGAATAAAGACTTGAACATAAGACCAGAAATCATGAAACTCCTAGAAGAAAGGATAGAGGGTAAGCTTCTTGACATCAATCTTCTCAATGATTTTTTGGATTTGACAACAAAAGCCAAGTCGACAAAAGCAAAATAAACAAGTGGGACTATATTCAAGGAAAAGGCTTCTGTATAGCAAAGGAAACCATCAACAAAATGAAAAGGCAAGCTACAGAATGACAGAATATATTTGCAAATCTAGAAAGTTTCATAACAAAACCTTGTTTTACAAAGAAAGGTGTATGAGGGACTCACAAACATCTATTAAAGGATATATGTGGGGCGCCTCCGTGGCCCAGTCAGTTGAGTGACTGATTCTTGATTTCGGCTCAGGTTGTGATCTCTGGATCATGAGATCCAGCCCCATGTATTCCATGCTCTGTACAGAGTCTCCCGGGAATTTTCTCTCCTTCTCCCTCTGCCCTTGCCCCCTGCTCACTCGCTCACTCTCAAATAAATAAATAAGTCTTCAAAAAAGATTACATGTATTTTTATGGACTCATACATACAGGCATATATATAGCCATAATAATTATGTGTACGTTTTTGTTTTAATTTTGTCCTGAGTACTATCCACTGAACACATTTGCCTCACATATTTTGAAGATAAAAAACATAAGCTAAGATTGTAAATAAACTAATTTCCTGAAGAAAAAAGTCATTTGTGTCTTGATCACTGATTTTTCCCTAAATTTGTTTACATGAACTTCATGTTATTCTTGAGAATCCAAACACATCAACTGCCTTGCTCTCCTACACTTTCCCGTATTTATCTGTAGGCGAAACTAGTCGTCATAGCTGGACTACTTTTCTGGTGCTAAGCTTGACCATTTCTCAACTGCTGCTTTTGATAAAAGACATAATCATCTGGGAAATATAAATGCAGTTTCTGGAGAGAACTGAGTTCTTCTGAGAATGATTGCCTGGTGGGCCAAGTTCTGTCATCCAAACCTGACAGGCAGTTCACACTGGAATACATGTTTAAGGGTGTGGGAATATGCAGACAGATTTTTATCCTTTGTGTTTAACTTGGCAGTCTTTGTCCTCACTGCTCACTGCGTTGTTTTAGAACAATGACATCTTCTTACATGATTCACATGACTAGGTTTTTAATAGAAAAACCTGCTGGTTTTCATAAGATTTGGGAAGACAAGGATGGATAGGGAGGCTATTATAAAGTTTTTGTCCATTTTAAACCAAGCAATAAATTTAAAAAGTTCTATGTTCAATGTGAATCACAAATGGAGAAGTGCTGAAATGTGTTCAAATTAATTTTCTAGTGCAATGGAAAAAATACAAGCACTGTAATATCAGCTTCTGCATTTTCTCTTTTAGCTCCCCCAAATTTCCCTTTTTTAATTCACTGTCCACTAAACGCATTATTTCCAAGTCCTTTCTCAGCTTTGTTGCCAAACATGGTCATGTTATCCAGATAAAGAAAAATACCGTAAGAGAAAATTGGGTTCTGATACATGCTACAACATAGATGAAGCTTGAAGACATTCTGGTAATTGAAATAAGCTAGACACAAAAGGACATCAATATTGTCTAATTCCACCTATTTGAGATGTCTTGAATAATCGTATTTTGTCTTTCATTCATAGAGGCAGAAGGTAGGATAGTGGTTACATGGGGCTAGAGGGTAAACAGAAGGTTAAAATGGTAAATATTATGTACATTTTGTCACATTGAGAAAAGAAAAATAATAAGGGCATAAAACAGATGAAAACATTTTAGACCATATTCTAATCCCCTAATTTTCAAGAAAGAAAATTTTTTAATTCCCCTCCTCTCTGTCTTGACAATTAAAACTTAATGGCCTTAACTGAATAAGTAGTAACACCCTATGTTACCATGTCTAACATAGCAGCAACAATAAATCAACAAAACCCACTTCGAGTATTCCTAAGACTTCACCTTTTAAATAATGTATATCTAAGAAAGTAAATTAGTAAGAATAAAAAGAACAAAATTAATGTTGCTAGGATCCAGTTTTCCAGCTTCCAGCTCCATTGTGTTTATAATGGGGCTTTAATGGAAAAATAATAATGATCAATCCAGAAAAAGAGAAGATACAGAGAATAGTTTCCATGTGGCTGGTGGGCACTGAGAGAACAGAGGGTTATTTGAAGAGCTTCTTGAAAAATTTCCAAAGAAATTGGAATTTTATATGTTCCACAAGAAAGAGGACCTGTGCCAGCTCTCTCACATTACCTAGTGAGGTGGCACACTTCAGAGTGAGTAACTGTGTGGTGCACCTGGAGAGGGTAGACCACAGTGTTGTCGCATAAGTGTCAGAATCGCCCACGGTTAAGGGATAAGTGGGTTTAAAGCACAGCATGACATTAGAGACCATGCAGAGAGATCAGATGTTCTTCCTCAAAGGCTTAAATATATTAGACCCACAACATTTACACTATTCTGAATAAAATAGAAGTGATACCTGAGAGTGACAAAATCCAATTTCTCATAAGTCCAGAGAGTTGATTTTTTGGATTTGCAGATTAAATCTAACTTAAAAAATAAAAGGATTGTTACTATTTTTAACTGTATGGTAGGGTAAATTTTTATTGAATGAGTTTATTTTTTCTTGAAAAAAAAGTTATTAAACTTATGCACTATCTTATCATCCTTGATGTCTAATAATACTTTGAAAAATCTATTTATCTTATTTGGAAATAGAAGCCACAAAATTTATGAAAAAAAATCCTAAGTTAGCTGCCTGCAAAGTCATAATTATGTTTGATGCTAAAGTGCAGTAAATTTCTATTAAACTAGTGTTCTTATTTTGGTATTATTTTCCTTCTGTCTTATGATTTGTTTTTTTTACCTGGTTTTATTGGTCTTCCTCATTTTTATTTCTCTTTTTATTGTAAGTTATCTCCAATCATTTTTGAAAATATAGAAATATGGGGCACCTGAGTGGCTCAGTTGGTTAAATGTCCTACTCTTGATTTTGGCTCAGGTCGTGATCTCAGGGTCGTGAGATCGAGCCCTGAGTTAGGATCTATGATCAGCATGGAGTCAGCTTGGGATTCTCTCTCTCCCTCTCCATATGCCCTTGCCCCCACTTGCACTCTCTCAAATAAATAAATAAATAAAATCTTTAAAAAAAGAAAATATAGCAATATAAATAAAAAATAAGCAAACATAAAAAATTTGAACTGATTTCCTTCAAAATATTATATCTGTTGGTATCTGCTTCTAGCAACAAAGAATCTGATTTATATTCTCTGTATTTATATATTTGTCTGACATTCTGCTATCCTTTTAGTCAATGCTTTTCTTCCTTTTCACTTTTCAGTCATTATTATCAGATTAGAAGTTTGTGAGGTTTTTATTAACTATTTACTTAAATGAGATAATGCTATATTTAGTACTTTACTTTTGTAGTAACAAAAAAGAAGAGTGAATTGGATTCAAATCTGGGCTTTACCACTTTTGAGCTATCTGACTCACAGGTTATTTAACATCTCCAATCTTTAATCTGGAATTTCTTAACCTATGGAACACTGGTTTCTTACATTCCATATGTTCAGATCTTAATGAAAGAATTCATATGATGATATATATTTCCTATTTTTGTTATAAATCTATATATTAGTGCTGCTTATTACTTTCAAAGTCAATAGAAAAAAATAATATAAATTATAAATCATAGATTAATATAAATATATCTTGAACAGTTTGGATTATACTTTTAATTATCTGTTTACTACCCTGAGATTCATTCCCTGTTTCTAATTAGTATTGTCTTATTAAAAAATTATCCAAGTTTTATGAAAAAGAAAATTAATGACTTTAATACGTAATTTTTTTCTTTGTACCAATTGAATGGAAAATAATCGTAGGATGTTAAGTGGAGAAAAAAATTTTTTTAGTCCTCCACAAAAAATTTTTTTAGTCCTCCACAATAAGAAATAAGCATATTTAATTCTGGTATAAGAATTAAATATGCTGCACACAACAGTATAAGCATATGAACTAAAAACAAATAAAAAGTTACGTTTTAGTAATAGATACCATATTTAATTTCTGAAGCCTAATATAGTTTCAGCTTAACTATATGGTCTTTTAAATTAAATTAATGTCAACTTGAAAATTATTGATTACATAGTTGTTTTATGGACATTTCTTTTAGTAGTTACAAAATATTTATGTTCCAACAATTAAATCTAATTTTATCATTATATATATTTAAGTAACATGTTATTTAATTATTCACATCATCCCTGGAAGTCAACTAGAATTCTTTTATTAAAAAGTGCCTTGGGGGGGGGGGGCGCCTGGTTGGCTCAGTCGTTAAGCGTCTGCCTTTGGCTCAGGGCATGATCCCAGAGTTCTGGGATCGAGCCCTACATCAGGCTCCTGAGCTGGGAGCCTGCTTCTTCCTCTCCCACTCCGCCTGCTTGTGTTCCCTCTCTCGCTGGCTGTCTCTCTATGTCAAATTAATAAATAAAATCTTTTAAAAAAATAAATAAAAAAATTAAAAGTACCTTGGTGTCCTCATCTAAAAATCAACCAAATACTCCCTATCTTTCAGGGATCTTTGAGAGTTAAATGAGACATAATAGGTAATCAACACAAACTCATTCCCTTTACTTATTTATAAATATCACTTCCTCCCTATGGCTTTTATTTCATTTCTGTTTTCATAAGTAAAATCAATATGAACAAAACCAAATGTAGAATGAGATGTTTTTAAAATATTAATGCCATGCTCCAGATTAGGCTAAATTTTGGCATGATACAAATGACCCCCAAGCCCTCAATGACTTTCAGCAACAAAGGTTTCATTTCTCACCCACTTGCCCAGCATGGGTTGACTGCATATCTGCATTATGCTGGGACTCAGCGGGTTGCTCTCACGTGGAGAAAAAATAACACTCAATGGCTCCTGAAGCTTCTTGGAAATGGCACACCTCATGGCTTCTGTCACTGTATTGACCAAAGCAAATTATACGGCCACCTCTGGCATCAGTGGGGCAGAGAAGTCTAAGCCTTTTCTAAGGAGGAATACCACAGAGAGTTACTCACAGGAGGAGGTTCTAAAGAGAGGCATCAAATATTTACATGATAATACAAGCTATTACAGTTATTATAAGAGTTTATTATCTTGACAAATCATAATAATAGGCAAATTATTCCTTGCTATCTGCCTTATAGCAGTAAAGGGAAGATAAACTTTTAAATGACATATACAAAGAGTTTACGGATCTCAGAAAATTTAAAAAAAACATGCTTTATAAATACATAATTCTAATTTCTCCTCAAATCCTTTTTTAAACTTTAAAAAATTAGCTCCATTGAGAAATAACTTCTAGATATGAATGTTGAGTTTTATTTAATAGAAAATTATGTATAAATTATATTTTTCTAGATTTTGGTTAGGTGAAATTCTACTTTTAAAGTTTTAAAAGAGGTTCTTTTTTGTTGTTTTTCTCTGGGATTCATGCTATACATTCTATTATAAGTTTCAAAGTTTAGGGATGATAAGATTAATTACTTTTTATAATCTTTTCTTTCTAGGATAAAACAATGAAAAACTCCTTGTATTATAATGGAATTATTCCAGGCTTTGGAAAATGGGATCATTGCTGGACCAGCATTCCTAGGAATCTCAAGGATACTCTAGTCATTTATTAAAGATACCAACTCATAAGAAGCTGGGGATTTCAGCATGGATTATTAATTTTTTGTGTTATTCACTAGAAATCTCTATAATGGTCTGTTCAATTACCTTATAATCCTATTTCTTCCTGCAGACCAGCTTCTTACTAATTTATTTATATAAATTAATGCCTACTAATACATTTATATTGGACAACTGAATTTCTTTTTTTTTTTTTTTGCTGCATTTCTCTTTATTAGGGTCTTATATCATAAAAGGAGATAAAATACCTCCCATAACAATTTTTAGAGGACCAAAAACCTTTAAATAATATTTCTGGCATCTAAATCCAAGTTAGCATACTTAAATCAAATACCGTGCCTTGACTTATTAAATTAGCTGTAAACATGAAACAAAAGTAGGAAACTTATTTTTGCTTTTCAAAACCTATGAAACAACAGTTTTATTACCATTTTAAACTTGTTTGCAAAGTACAGCCAATTTTCTATGCATTCTATAATACATAAGATGGCTCTGTCCATTTGGGCTTCTATAACAAAATGCTATATATTGGATGTCTTATAAACAAGAGAAATTTATTTCTCACAGTTCGGGAAGCTGGGAAGTCCAAGATCAAGTTGCCAGTATGCTCATGTTCTGACGAGGATCTTTTTTCTGTCTATAGCCCTTATTTTTTTCCTCTGTCCCCATATGGTGGAAGCAGCTGGGGAGCTCTCTAGGATCTCTGTGGCATGCATGTAGCTATCCAGTTTTCCCAACACCATTTGTTGAAGACACTGTCTTTTTCCTATTGGATATTCTTGCCTTCTTTGTCAAAGATAATAGTCCACAGTATCATGAGTTTATTTCTGGGTTCTTTCTTCTATTCTATTGATATACGTGTCTATTTTTGTGCCAATACCATACTGTTTTGATTACTACAGGTTTTTAGTATATCTAGAAATCTGGGATTATGATGCCTCCAGTTTTATTCTTTTTCAAGATGACTTTGGCTATTCAGGGTCTTTTGTGATTCCATACAAATTTTTGGATTATTTGTTCTAATTCCATGAAAAATGCTTTTGGTATTTTGATTACTTTCCATTACTCTGCCTTCCAGATCACTGATTCATTCCTCTGCTTCCTCTTGTCTACTATTTATTACATCTAGTGTATTTTTAATTTTAGTTATTGAGTTCTTCATCTCTGATTGGTTCTTTTTTATGTTTTCTATCTCTTTGTTGAGGGTCTCACTGAGGTCCTCCACTCTTTTCTCAAGTCTAGCGAGTATCTTTATGACCATTACTTTAAATTCTTTATCAGACATACTTAGCTCCACTTTATTTAGCTCTCTTGCTGTGATTTTGTCCTGTTATCTCATTTGGGACATATTCCTCTATCTCCTCATTTTGTCTAATTCTGTTTATCTGTTTCTGTGTGTTAAGAAAGTCAGCTATCTCTCCTAACCTTAAAAGTAGTGGCCATATGAAGAAGAGGTCTTATAGTGTCCTGCAGTGCAATGTCCCTTATTCACCAGAACCTGGCACTTCACGGATGTCTTCCCTGTGTGTTGCATGCTACCCTACTGTTGTGTCAGAGCCATGTTTGCCTTCAGTCCAAACTTTCTTTGCCTGTTGTGGGCAAGGTTTAGTCCCTATGCTATTAATGGGCCAGTATGGGGCTGCTTTTGGCTTCAGTTGGGTCAGATGAAGTATTTGCTAGAGCTGTGGTTGCAGGGCACTTGCTCTGTGTTGTCTCCTGAGAGGCTTTCAGATGGATTGGGCTTATAATCAGACCATTTGTCTGCCCCCGGCCCACTGTTGGAACTATAGTTGGATTGGTGTGTGTGGTTATCTTACCCACTTCCGGGGGCAGAAGTCACTTTAGAGTGATGCTGGCCCTTTTGGGACTGCTTGCACAATGCCATTCTTGTGACACTGCTTTAGATTGATTCCTGCCAAAGGCAGGTTGGAGGAGTGGGTCTGCAGGAGAACTCAGAGGCCCGGTAGGTTGTTAGTAATTTAGGTAGAGTGTTCCCACTATACTTGTTCCCACAGGTGTCCATGTATCTGGCTGGGGGACAGGGGAGGGAAATGATGTCCACCAGCCTTTTGTTTTTGAAGAAGTCTCCAAAAGATCCCTGCCCCTCCAGCACATTTTCTGAGTTTAGTAAATAAATCTCTTTCCTGTATACCCCAGGCATTTTTCAAACTGCTGCTTACATGCTGTATCTCAGCTGAGCTGTTCATTATGCTGTCTCTTTAAGGCAGGGCATCAATTTCCTTTTGCCCTCCAGCTTTCCCAGAGTTGAGTTGCTGACTTTTAACATCCCAGGTGTTGAGCCCCACTTATTGTCTGACAAAGTGAAGCCTCTCTGGTTTTCAAAGACCGATGTTATGAGGATTCATCTTGTGCAGGTCCTGTGCCTAGGATGCCCAGTGTGGGGTCTGCTCCTCTCCCTTTGCCATGCCTGTGGTGTTCCTCCCTCCCATGGACAGTCAAGGGTCAGCTTGGTTCCTGATCACGTCTCTACCCTTCCTACCATTTTCAGTGGTCTTTTCTCTATGTTTTGCTGTGAAGAGTCTGTCCTCCAATCTTCTCATTGTTTTCTGGGTTATTCACACTGATGTGGGTGTTACTTAGTTATATCCATGGGAAGAGGTGAGTTTAGGATCCTCCTACTCTGCCATCTTCCCCAGATGTATCATCACCATTTTGATATATTTTCTTAAATGCCATTGGTCCTTCTAATTCCTATAACAACTTCTATAGTAGAGCCTACAAATAATCACGTGACTTGTCTCGTTGCTTAAGCCTTTAATGCTCAAACTTATTTTCTCTGATAATATTTGATTTATGATTCCTGGTAATAATTTATTCATACAGTAGCTGAAAACTTCTAATTTAAGCAGAAATAATGATGGTGCAGTCTGTTTAAAATATCAGAAATATAAAAACCTCAGTTGGTTTCTCACCCCTAGATAGAGGTGAGAAATTCATAGATTCACTGTGGATTTTAGACGTGAGTTTCACTCCATGCCTGAGTTATCTAATAGAACATTTTAGGCAGCGAGTTAAGATGGCGGAGGAGTAGGGGACTCCTTTTTCAGCCGGTCCCCTGAGTTGAGCTGGATAGGTACCAGACCAACAGGAACATCCACGGAATCAGCCTGAGACGCAGGAAGATACATCTGGATCTCTACAAATGAACATCTCCAGCACTGAGTATCAAGATACGAAGCAGGGAGCCATGAAACCGCGCACAGATATCGGAAGATAAACAGAAGGGGGAGGGAGCCGCCGTGTCAGGGCGCCGGGAAGCGGTAGCCACCTGCATGGGGGAGCGGACGGATCTCGGACCCACACACTTGAGACAGCAGACTGAGAACAGGAGCTCCGGGAGCGTGCGCGGGGCGGCTGGCGGGCCACCTGCACGGGGGAGCAGGCGGACTCGCGGACTGCACCCGCGAGACAGCAGACTGAGAACGGGGGCTCGGGAGCGCGTGCGGGGCGGCTGGTGGCTGGCGGGCTACCTGCGCCGGGGAGCGGGCGGACCGCAGACCCGCACCCTGGAAACAGCAGACTGAGTCCGTGAGCCGGGAGTGTGCGCCACCAAGCACCTCATGGAGCTCCGGAGCTCCGGTGTGCTCACTGGATTCAGGCTGAGACCGGGAGCTCCGGGAGCGTGCACGGGGTGGCTGACGGCTGGCGGGTGAGGGCCACCTGCACGGGGGAGCAGGCGGACTCGCGGTCAGCACCCGCGAGACACCAGACGGAGACCGGGAGCTCCGGGAGACCGCGCGGGGCGGCTGGCAACTGGCGGGCTACCTGCGCCGGGGAGCGGGCGGACCGCAGACCCGCACCCTGGAAACAGCAGACTGAGTCCGTGAGCCGGGAGTGTGCGCCACCAAGCACCTCATGGAGCTCCGGAGCTCCGGTGTGCTCACTGGATTCAGGCTGAGACCGGGAGCTCCGGGAGCGTGCACGGGGCGGCTGGCGGCNTCCGCGGGGACGGCTGGCGGGTGAGGGCCACCTGCACGGGGGAGCAGGCGGACTCGCGGTCAGCACCCGCGAGACACCAGACGGAGACCGGGAGCTCCGGGAGCCCGCGCGGGGCGGCTGGCGGCGGGCGGGGTTGGAAACACAAAGGACAGAGACGTGCCGGCCCTGGAAGTGAGAGCTGGGACACCGGGTGTGGGGCGCACAGCCTGGGATGCTGCAGGGTTGAGCAGCACCAACAGAAATAGAGTTAAAGTGGCCAGAACATCAGTGGAGAACGATCCGCGATCCCTCTGTTCTGAGACAGAGGCTGAATTTCAGCCGCTGCTGCTCTCTCAGAAGAGGCATAGCAAACCGCCAGGGAAAGCCGCCAGAGAACAAAAGCCCGGAAATACCGGCTCACAGGGTGCCCATCCCCATCCCCCCTCGCAAGGGACACAGAGACTCTACCCAAACAGGGTTTTCTGAGTACCTGCAGGCAGGCCCCTCCCCCAGAAGGCAGGCTGAAAAATCAAGAAGCCCACAACCCGGAGCGCCTGAGTGGCGCAGTCACCAAGCACCTGTCTTCGGATTAGGGTGTGATCACAACGCTCCGTAAGGAGTCCTTCATCGGGCTTCTCCACCGGGAACCTGCTTCTTCCTCTCCCACTCCTCTGCTTGGGTTCCCTTTCTTGCTGACTGTCTCTCTCTCTCTCAAATAAATAAATAAACTCTTTAAGGAAGAAGCCCACATCCCTAAGATCTCTATAAAACAAGGGCGCACGGCCTGGGTCCCAGTCAACACTTGGGCTCTGGACAACCCTGCAATCTCTCTTCATCAGAATGACGAGAAGGAGAAGTCCCCCCCAGCAAAGAAAAGATAATGAGTCTGTGGCCTCTGCCACAGAATTGGCCTCGGCCACAGAATTAATACATATGGATGTATCCCAANCCGCATCCCCCCTTGCAGGGGACATGGAGACTCTACCCAAACAGGGTTTTTTGAGTACTGGCCGGCAGGCCCCTCCCCCAGAAGGCAGGCTGAAAAATCAAGAAGCCCACAACCCGGAGCGCCTGAGTGGCGCAGTCACCAAGCACCTGTCTTCGGATTAGGGTGTGATCACAACGCTCCGTAAGGAGTCCTTCATCGGGCTTCTCCACCGGGAACCTGCTTCTTCCTCTCCCACTCCTCTGCTTGGGTTCCCTTTCTTGCTGACTGTCTCTCTCTCTCTCAAATAAATAAATAAACTCTTTAAGGAAGAAGCCCACATCCCTAAGATCTCTATAAAACAAGGGCGCACGGCCTGGGTCCCAGTCAACACTTGGGCTCTGGACAACCCTGCAATCTCTCTTCATCAGAATGACGAGAAGGAGAAGTCCCCCCCAGCAAAGAAAAGATAATGAGTCTGTGGCCTCTGCCACAGAATTGGCCTCGGCCACAGAATTAATACATATGGATGTATCCCAATTATCAGAAATGGAATTCAGAGCAACAATGGTCAAGGAGTAGACTTGAAAAAAGTATTAACGAAAATGTATAGAATCCCTAAGGGCAGAATCCCTAAGGGCAGAAATGAGAGTGAATCTGACAGAAATTAAAAATTCTATGAGAATCCCTAAGGGCAGAAATGAGAGTGAATCTGACAGATTCCCTATAGAATCCCTAAGGGCAGAAATGAGAGTGAATCTGACAGAAATTAAAAATTCTATGAGCCAAATGCAGTCAAAACTAGAGGCTCTGACGGCCAGGGTCACCGAGGCAGAGGAACGCGTTAGCGAATTGGAGGATGGGTTAGTAGAAGAAAAAACGAAAATAGAAGCTGGTCTTAAAAAAATCCACGCCCACGAATGTAGATTACGGGAGATTACTGACTCTATGAAACGATCCAATGTCAGAATCATCAGCATCCCTGAAGGGGTAGAGAAAAACAGAGGTCTAGAAGAGATATTTGAACAAATTGTAGCTGAAAACTTCCCTAATCTAGCAAGGGAAACAAGCATTCGTGTCCAAGAGGCAGAGAGGACCCCATCCAAGCTCAACCAGGACAAACCTACGCCACGGCATGTCATAGTGCAATTCGCAAATATTAGATCCAAGGATACAGTATTGAAAGCGGCCAGGGCAAAGAAATTTCTCACGTACCAAGGCAAAGGTATCAGGATTACGTCAGACCTGTCTACAGAGACCTGGAATGAGAGAAAGGCTTGGGGGGGCATTTTTAAAGCTCTTTCAGAGAAAAACATGCAGCCAAGGATCCTTTATCCAGCAAAGCTGTCATTCAGAATTGATGGAGAAATAAAGACGTTCCAAAATCGCCAATCATTAACCAATTTCGTAACCACGAAACCAGCCCTACAGGAGATATTAAGGGGGGCTCTATAAAGGTAAAAAGGCCCCAAGAGTGATACAGAGCGGAAAGTTACAACCGATACAAACAAAGACTTTACTAGTAACATGGCATCATTAAAATTCTATCTCTCAGTTCTCAGTGCCAATGTTAATGGTTTAAATGCGCCCGTAAAATGCCACAGGGTTGCAGATTGGATAAAAAGACATGACCCATCCATTTGCTGTCTACAAGAGACTCATTTTGAACCCAAAGATGCATTCAGACTTAGAGTAAGGGGATGGAGTACCATCTTCCACGCAAATGGACCTCAAAAGAAAGCTGGAGTAGCAATTCTCATATCAGATAGACTGGATTTTAAACTAGAGGCCATAGAGAGAGATACAGAAGGGCACTATATTATTCTTAAAGGAAGTATTCAACAAGTGGATATGACAATTATTAATATATATGCCCCCAACAGGGGAGCAGCAAGATACACAAGCCAACTCTTAACCAAAATAAAGAGACATATAGATAAGAACACACTAATAGTAGGGGACCTCAACACCCCACTATCAGAAATAGACAGAACACCGTGGCAAAAACTAAGCAAAGAATCAAAGGCTTTGAATGCCATACTCGACGAGTTGGACCTCATAGATATATATAGAACACTACACCCCAGAACCAAAGAATACTCATTCTATTCAAATGCCCATGGAACATTCTCAAGAATAGATCATGCTCTGGGACACAAAACAGGTCTCAGCCAATACCAAAAGATTGAAATTATCCCCTGCATATTCTCAGACCACAACGCTCTGAAATTGGAACTCAACCACAAGGAAAAACCTGGAAGAAACTCAAACACTTGGAGGCTAAGAACCATCCTGCTCAAGAATGACTCGATAAACCAGGAAATCAAAAAACAAATTAAACAATTTATGGAGACCAACGAGAATGAATACACAACGGTCCAAAACCTATGGGATACTGCAAAGGCAGTCCTAAGGGGGAAATACATAGCCATCCAAGCCTCACTCAAAAGAATAGAAAAATCTAAAATGCAGTTTCTATATTCTCACCTCAAGAAGCTGGAACAGCAACAGAGGGACAGGCCTAACCGACTCACGAGGAAGCAGTTGACCCAAATTAGAGCAGAAATCAATGAATTAGAAAACAGAAGGGCAGTAGAGCAAATCAACAGGACTAGAAGCTGGTTCTTTGAGAGAATCCATAAAATTGACAGACCACTGGCAAAACTTGTCCAAAAACAAAGAGAAAGGACTGAGATTATTAAAATTATGACTGAAAAGGGAGAGGTCACGACCAGCACCATTGAAATTGCAAGGATTATTAGAAACTTTTATCAACAGCTATATGCCAAAAAACTAAACAATCTGGAAGAGATGGAGGCCTTCCTGGAAACCTATAAACTACCAAGACTGAAACAGGAAGAAATAGATTTCTTAAATAGGCCAATTAACTATGAAGAAATTGAGTCAGTGATAAACAACCTTCCAAATAATAAAACTCCAGGCCCAGACGGTTTTCCTGGGGAATTCTACCAAACATTCAAAGAAGAAATAATACCTATTCTCCTAAAGCTATTTCAAAAAATAGAAACAGAAGGAAAGCTACCAAACTCATTCTATGAGGCTAATATTACCTTGATCCCCAAACCAGGCAAAGACCCCCTCAAAAAGGAGAATTACAGACCGATTTCTCTAATGAATATGGATGCCAAAATCCTCAACAAGATCCTTGCTAATAGAATCCAACAGTACATTAAAAGGATTATCCATCATGACCAAGTGGGATTCATACCTGGGATGCAAGCATGGTTCAACACTCGCAAATCAATCAATGTGATACATCATATCAACAAGAAAAGACTCAAGAACCATATGATCCTCTCAATTGATGCAGAAAAAGCATTTGACAAAATACAGCATCCTTTCCTGATTAAAACCCTTCAGAGTGTAGGAATAGAGGGTACATTTCTCAATCTCATAAAAGCCATCTATGAAAAGCCTACTGCAAGCATTATTCTCAATGGGGAAAAGCTGGAAGCCTTTCCCTTAAGATCAGGAACACGACAAGGATGCCCACTCTCGCCACTATTATTCAACATAGTACTAGAAGTCCTTGCAACAGCAATCAGAAGACAAAAAGGGATCAAAGGTATCCAAATCGGCAAAGAAGAAGTCAAACTGTCTCTCTTTGCAGATGACATGATACTCTATATGGAAAACCCAAAGGAATCCACTCCCAAACTATTAGAAGTTATAGAACAATTCAGTAAGGTGGCAGGATACAAAATCAATGCCCAGAAATCAGTTGCATTTCTATACACGAATAACGAGACTGAAGAAAGAGAAATTAGGGAATCCATCCCATTTACAATAACACCAAAAACCATACGTTACCTTGGAATTAACTTAACCAGAGACGTAAAGGACCTATATCCTAGAAACTATAGATCACTTTTGAAAGATATTGAGGAAGACATAAAAAGATGGAAAAATATTCCATGCTCATGGATTGGAAGAATTAACATAGTTAAAATGTCCATACTACCCAGAGCAATCTACACTTTCAATGCTATCCCGATCAAAATACCGAGGACATTTTTCAAAGAACTGGAACAAATAGTCCTTAAATTTGTATGGAANACTACTGGGTGTTTACCCCAAAGATACAGACGTAGTGAAGAGAAGGGCCATATGCACCCCAATGTTCATAGCAGCATTGTCCACAATAGCTATTGTGGAAGGAGCCAAGATGCCCTTCAAAGATGACTGGATTAAGAAGCTGTGGTCCATATATACAATGGAATATTACTCAGCTATCAGAAAGAATGAATTCTCAACATTTGCTGCAACATGGATGGCACTGGAGGAGATAATGCTAAGTGAAATAAGTCAAGCAGAGAAAGACAANTCATATGGTTTCTCTCATCTATGGAACATAAGAACTAGGATGAACAGTAGGGGAAGAAAGGGATAAAGAAAGGGGGGGTAATCAGAAGGGGGAATGAAACATGAGAGACTATGGACTATGAGAAGCAAACTGAAGACTTCAGAGGGGAGGGGGGTGGGGGAATGGGATAGGCTGGTGATGGGTAGTAAGGAGGGCACGTATTTCATGGTGCACTGGGTGTTTATACGCAACTAATGAAGCATCAAACTTTGCATCGGAATCCGGGGATGTACTGTATGGTGACTAACATAACATAATAATAAAATATAAAAAAAAATGAAAAAAAAGAACATTTTAAAACATCATTTCAGTGACTCCAAATATTTTCAAATACAAAGTAGTTTCAAATGGTTCCAAAATTTGCAACCCAAAAGGCACAGCATAGGGAATACGGTTAATGATATTATAATAGTATTGCATGGTGATATATGGTAACTACACTTGTGATGAGCATAGCATAATATATAGAGAAGTTCAATCACTATATTGTACACCTGAAACTAATGTAACATTATGTGTCAAAAATGCTCAAATAAAAAAAAAATAAAATACAAAATTTGAAAACCAAGCAAACTATAAATTTGACCTACTTATAGGAAATTACATCACCAAACTTTCATAAGCAGTGCAAACGAAATATTAGTGGCTCACAACTTCAAAATATTTAGCATTATTGTAATACATAAATCATTTGAAAAACATTTATGATGTGTTTAATACCTATCAGGCATTGAACCAAGCATGGGAGATTAAAATATAATTAAAATATGGACCCTCCTCTTGGGGCTAATCCAGCCTTAGAGAAAAATACATTAGTAAAATCTGTAATTATGTGATAAATGCAAACATAAATATATGCTAAGTATGATGGTGTCATCTAGAAAATAGTGATCAAACTAATACATTTTTCAGGGGAAGTTTCATATAGTAAGAGGCAAGAGTTGAGTTCTTAAGAGAAAATAAACATTTTTTTTCCTGACAAATCTAAGCATAAAGACTTTCCAGACAAAGGATGAATGGCATTGCAGTAGCCTGAAAGGGCAGAGCACAAGATGTATTTCAGGATTTATAATTAGGCATTCCTAAACCTGATGGCAGGTGTGATAAAATGTCAGAAAATGATGTGGTAAGTGGTAAGGGAGATCAAGACCAGCTTCATGTGTGTGTGGCCAATGCAGTTGCAAAGGGCCTTGTGCTTTGAAAACCCTCTGCCAGGTTTAATGCTTTCATCACCATCTTGGATTTCTTAGTAATTTATGAGCAAGAGGCCCACATTTTCATTTTTCATTGGGCTTACAAATTATGTTTCTGGTCCTTAGTAAAATCTACATCATAACTAAACATATATTCCATACTGAGGGCTTGGGTTTTTTGTTCTGTGGGGACTACAGGTCATGAAATAGTTTTAATGTAGGAAAATGATGCCATAATATTTATATTTTAGGAAGATCATACCAGTGGAGAAATTAGAAGCAAGAACATAGTAAGAAAACAATAGGTATAATCTAAGTGAGATATGATGAGTGCTTGAACTAAGCAATGCATATAACTTGCTTGAACTAAGCAATGGATATAACTAGATAACACCCACATCAGTGTGAAAAACCCAGAAAATTGGATAACAAGGTACAGATTCAGAGATATTCAAGAGAAAAAAAATGAAAGTACTTGGGACAATAATAGGGAGAGAAGAACAAGAGGAATCTATTGTTTCTACCCAATTGCTTTCACAGATTTTAATATTTAACAGACTGTGGTGGAGAAGTCTAATTAGTTTTTGGGTCCTTACCTCTTCTAATGATGGAAGCATTAAATCTTATCTCTGTCTTCTAACTATCCACCCACATATAGGTAGATAAAGGACACTCCACACTGTGGCACTGTGGAAGCTATATATATTCTGAATCTTTCAGCTCAAACTTGTTCCAATTGCAGATTTTAATTACTTCTGGGGAATTAGAATTAGAGGTAAAGATGGAGTTAGATACAGAAACCGAAGTACATGATATATAAATGACTTGTATGTATTGTGTGTGTGTATATACATAGATACATAGATAGATATACACACAGATATGACAGATAGATGGGTTTGTGGGGATTTTTTTTTCCTTACATGTCTTATTAAACTCTTCTATCAAAGTCAAATGCAAAAATACAACCACATTTGTTCTGCAACCCACTCCTATAACTTAGTCAAATACTTCCTTCCCTTGGTGATTCTCTCTCTTCTTCATTATCAACATCTTTCTCCATATTAGATAATCCACATCAATATACAAACTTGTAATATTCCAGATCTTCCCAACTGCAACCATACTATCCCTCGTTGCCAATTATTAACTCTCAGCTAACTTCACTGTTCACAAACTCTCTTCTTTGACACTGCCTCCAGTCCCCAAACTCCCATTAACTTTTTTATGTTATGAAATATTCAAACTCATGAATACAGGTAAAAGAATAATATGAGACATTCAGAGGCTCTCTACTTTGATTTAACAAATAAATAATAACACAGTCATTTCCAATAGAATTGGAATGAGTAGTTAATGGCAAAAGATAGTTATATTGAAGAATTATGTAAAATTATATATAGATATCATTCATAGACACATTTGTGTATATATATGTTAAGCACTGCAACCTTTTTTCTTTTTCTTTTTTTCCAAATTTATTTATTTATTATTTATTTATTTATTTATTTATTTATTTATTTATTTATTTATAGAGGGAGAGAGATGCGGGCTAGGGGCAGAGGAAGAGGGAGAGAATCTTAAGCAGGCTTTACACCCAGCAAGGAGCCCAATGTGGGGCTTAATCTCACAACCCTGAGATCATGACCTGAATTGAAATCAAGAGTTGGATACTTAGCCAAGTGAGCCACCCATGTGTCCCTAAAATTGTTATTTAAATTCTAGTCAGATAACATACAGTGTAATATTGGTTCTGGGATAGAATTCAGTGATTCATCACTTAACGTATTAAACACTACAATCTCAAAACATGTAATGAATTAATCAGATTTTGATTTATCATGAGTCCTGTGATAGGGAAATTGGAATTCTGTATCTTCTTTCTGGCATAACTATAGCCAAAAGCAACCTCTACAACTTTAGGCTTTGACCCTCACCTCCACCAAGTAGAGCAAGAGGTTAAAAGCAGATTACATCTCTATTTTACATTTTTTTTTTATCTAAATGTTTTCTCTTGATTTAATCTAATGTTTTCTCTTGGTTAATACATGCATTAATCATGTAATGACATGGTTAATAGAGTGGCATTACTTTAGGAGCTCATCTTTCGCTTTTTAAAGATTTCAAAGGTATTCAACAAAATTGCCTTATGAATAGCAACATTATTTTCACACACATATTAACTTATTTACTAAGTACATTACATAACTGCAACTTGCACAATATGCATAAAGGCTTTCAAGATTTTTCAGTAATCAAATGAATGTAAGGGAAACTTCCAGTCACATGTATTTTGGTTTGCATATTAAACATTGTGTTTTTATGTAGGAAGTAGAGGGCATATGTTCATTTGGTGGATTTATTAGATAGTGATCAGTTATGGCAGTCTTTACTGTAATAATAATAGTTAACATAAACTAGAACTTATTATGAGCCTTCAAATAGATTAACTCACCCAATTTTCTCAACCATATCAAGTAGTTTCCATCATTATTCTTTACCTCACAGATAAGGAAATGGGTACACATGGAGACTAGTGTTTGAGTAAATGTTAATAAATGTTCTTTTGTGTTTGTTTGTCAATTTGTTTTTGATGAGAAGTATAAGGAAAAGTCCAAGACATGATAAACCAAAGAGTAGATATTTACTTTGTTAACTTTTCAGCCTGCTCCTAAATGAAAATAAGGCAAAGTGTCTGGCTGTATCATGCAACCTCATTCATTACTGTAGAAAAGAAATTTTCTTAGTGGTTGTTGGAAGAGGTTCATGATCCTCCACCACTATCCTCAAAGTATGGACATGTGTTTGAACTGAAAATACCATAACAGTGGAGGCTTTTAGTAGCATGCTACTGTTCTTCTGTTTTATTTATTTATTTTTTTATGGTGTGCTTCTTCATACTTTCCCTTTATACATAATGCAGCCTTGGGTACAGTTCTTTTAAATCTTTCATGCTTATAAAACTATGAAAAGAGATCATGTACAAATTGCTATCTGAAGGTGCTTTTCAAGCTCTTTTATTATAAATGAAATAAGATATAGGAGTTGATGTCTGTTCACATAAATGGAGAATATTGACCGCATGAAGTGATTTGAATTACCATGAAATCATAGAATTATAAGATAATAGATCTGTAAGGGCCTTGAAAAACCTCTGGTCAAGCTGTCTGCCTTTAGGCAGGTAAATGTCTGAAATACTTTGTGAACACATTTTTCTAGCTTCTTTCTGAAAATCTCCAATCAGGAAAACTCCAAAACCCACCACAGTACCTCATTTGAATGATAACTGGTTAAAAAAGGAAGGGGGGGAAAAAACTAATGTACAATCAAAATTGGCCCTAATTTCTATTAAAAGACTATTCATTTTTTTTCCCTTCAGACTAAAAAAACAATTCTTTTCATGTTTCTGCTTCGGACCTCTTATTATCTTTTTCTTCATTTTGTTACTTGTCACTGTTTCTTTCTAAGTTTTTTGTTAATTTTTTTAAAATGGAATAGCCAAAATTGAAATTTTTACTAGTCAATTTTTTTTGGTAGAATAACGCCACACAGTAATGTTGCTCAACCATGTTCATTATGGTGATTTTAAGCAAAACCTAATTGAATTTTGTTATTTTTTATATATCTCTTCCCTTTTTGTGTAACTTTAGTGTCCTGACCACATTAATCATAATTTTACGATCTCTTACTCAGAGATCAGGAGACTACATTTTCCTTTGGCAGAGCTTTAATTATTTTTCTTTCACAAAGGGTCAATAATAATAAAAATAATTTTGTTATTTTTTTCCTAACACAAAATTTTTTATCAATATGTAATCAATCTTCTCTTTTTTTGGTGTTTATTTAACACTTTTTTTTTTTAGAGCTTTTCATGATTACTTACTTGTTCTCTCTGTTTCTAAATCCCATGAAATTCTTTCATGGCAGTTGTCCTATATTCATTGAATTTTTCAGTTTAAGAATCTTGTCCTTCCTGGAAATCTTTACAAATAGGCTATTTTTGTACACTCTGTGACGGGGGACTGTCCATTCATTGACATAAGAAAAATAAAGTAGATTTAGAAATGAGGTAAGTAAAACTTCATTACTTCCTCCAAAATATGATTGTGGAAAAAAGATCCTAATTTGTGTCTATTCTATGGTTTTGTGTTTATATTGTAACTATTTCTGATATGTGAATTTTATGATTATGAAATATTTACACAGGTGAAGCAGTAATGCTCTTTTGAACTTAAAAGAGATTGAAATGCCTTCATGGAGAGAGAACCTTTGAAGTACGTTATCAAATCTTTAACCTAGGCAGGAAGTAAATTGATACTCAATTTTCATCAACATATTGAGGTAGGCAATCAAAATTTGGGGGCCTTAAAGTTGTACTTTGAAGTTTAAGTAGATTACTGGAAGGAAATAAAGATCAGAATATCTCTCTGTCCATCTTAAAGCAAAATGCAAATAAGCTGGACTTCAGAACTGCTAATCTAAATATCTGCCTCTTAAGTTCAATTTCAGTTTCTTAAATCTTCCCTTTATTTTTTCAGTTATATGTTCCTTTCATGTTTTCTTATTTTCCATGTCTGCTTTTATCCCTGACATGGTCTTCTAGCCTCAACATTCCTGGCTTGGTGTAGTGAAAGCAAGAGCTTCTGTCTCCTTACCTACCTTCTCCTCAGACAGTACCAAGAGGGCAATGTTTTCAGGAATTAAGTGACCTAGTTGGGGGCCTCTAAAGATTCTAGTTTAGGGCTGAGGATAAAATTGCTGCTTAAGATGAATTACACGGAAAGCAGCTTATGCAGGCTATTTTACTGAACAGTAAACAGAAGCAGCTCTGTATTGAACAAATACGGGTCTCCTATTAGGCAGAGTGAAATGCTCTCAGGATGACTAGACCCTAGTCATAATAGAAAGTAGTTTTTAACCAAACACAAAGCTGTTTGTCTATTTATCTTTATGAATTGTGTATTTTAACTGTCCTTAATATGCTCATCTATGGGTTTATCGGAGCACAACATTGAAATGGTTGGAATCTGCACTTGGAAAACAATGTAAAAAGGAAATTGTGTTACTAAAAATGTTATCACTCAAATAGACAGCATTCTAATTCTTAACACTTGAATTCAGTATCGTTCTTACATTTGTTTTACATTTTTTTGTTTTTTGTTTTTGTCCCTTCCCTCTTCCAATTGACTTTAACAAGTTCCTATTGAATATTTCCACACAATTATTACATATGTATGTCAAGCTCAATGTATTAAAAGCTAAATTTACAATTTTCTTCTGAAAATTATCTCTTCATCCTGTTTTGTAGTTCAGCTAATGACATCATCATTATCCATTCAAATGTATTACCTCGAAAGAAGTCACTCTTTTCTTTCTTCCTTCTTTCCTCTCTTTCTTTCTTCTGTCTTTCTCTCTTTCTTTCTTTTTCTTTCTTTCTTCTTTCTTTCTTTCTTTCTTTCTTTCTTTCTTTCTTTCTTTCTTTCTTTTCTCTTTATCTCAAGTTAAAATTCTTGGAAAAAACACAGTCAAATTTATATCAGATACACCTGAGGTCAACCAAATGTGGCCAAGACACATGCTATAAAAATTTAAAATAGGGAAAGAGGTAGGCATGATGTTCTAGAAGTTGGGAATGGTATTAGGATCATAAATCAATTAATGTCATCTACTACTAGAATCCTAATAGAAAAAGGTAATTTCACCAAGACAAGGAAAGCAGGAAGAAGAGCAGGTTTAAGGGAAATATGGTGAATTAAGTCTGGAAATGTTCGATTTTCTGTTTCCTAAAAGCAGATGGATGTTTAAGAGGACACTAGGTATTTAAAATCAGGACATTCAAGATGGGGCTTAGGGAGTTGAATTAGTGAAAACCCTATAAATTACATGAACCCCATTGGGCAAGAAGTTTATAAAAATCCAGAGGGAGAGTGGTAAGGATACAGTTATGCCTCAGGAACGATGAGAATCCAAAACACAAATAGCATAAGGATTCTCCATATCCATATCCCATTTCTTATTCTCTTGGTATGAAAATCATTCTGAGAAAGTTTTCTTTGGCAGATTGTATTTTTCCAAATGGCCATCAATGTAGATACCATCCTATGTGTTTGTTTCTTTTATATAATATAAAATTGAGACACTCCCATAATATGTAATGTCTGTGTTCCCTCTCCTTGAATATGGTGTGGGGGGGTGGCTTTGCAACTGCTTTGATCAAAAGAATGAAGCAAAAATGATACAACATTATTAGAGAGGGTAGGTCAAAAGTGATGATTCCGTGTGACACTTTCTTGCTCTTTCAAAACGTGTACTTTGGGACCTATGAGCCAACATATTTAAAGTCTGTCAAACTTGAGAGATTTGCTATTTTGGACAGAGACCCAGCTGTTCAAATCTTCTCAGAGAAGGTTCCTGACATGTGCATAACAAATCTTTAAGATAAACCCGGCAATGGCTACCGTATTATTCCAACTCAAGGGATCTGAGACAATTTTTATATGCCTGCACATGAGTACTTTATGAATAAAGTGAGTTTATGCACTTCCTTAGAATTACCACTGTCTGCTTTCTGTGTAGCAGCCCATTGCCCTTCAGTTATAGATCTACTGAGCCACTGGATTGTCTTCATTCTTTTCCTATTGGAGCAGATACAGAGGTGGTGAGAGTGCCTTAGAAGTTGAATACTAAGTTCCCCTTTGACAGACATGGGAAATTTCTGGAAATGTGGTTACTTGGCTATTGAATTACTTGCATTTGAGAAAATTCACTGCATAATAATTCTGTAAAGTCAGAAATCTTGTCCTAATACATAAATCTGGATTTTGTTTCTCTTCTGGCTTTAAGCAACAGGCCTGTAAATTCTATCTGTTCTTTAATATTCTAGTTTAAAAGTGGCTTGCTTTACTCTACCTTAGAGCAATGGATAATAAGATACTTAGATGAGAAATAGAGCTCATTTTTCATAGAAGTTTGCTCCTGATTATCAGGAAGGAGGAGAAAAACTTGGGATACCAAGCTAGAATATGGAGAACAAAAGACAGCCTCAATTCCCCTGACTCTTCCAAGATAGACACATTTAAATTTCTAATACAGCACAATTTCTTACTGGCAAACGCACCTTTCACAACTCAACAAACATGATTTTTTGACCTTCAATAGTCCTGGATCCCCAATCATAGACATAACATGAACTCTCAACAAAGGTATATACTTACCCATCCTACTCTGTCCTTTGTGTTTATTTTGTAGCATTCCATCAACAGCCATACAAAGTGGCCAATTCTCATAGAACTTCAACTCTGGTGGCTGGTCAATATTGAATACCAAATATAAAAAGATGTCCATCTTACCAACTACTTTACCTGCCTATCATGAAATACTATTTTTCCAGTCCAAGAAAATGATAACAAATATTTATAACAATAAGCCAACCAGCATTGTCTGACTGCCAGACTTGGTGCTGTGTAATATAAATATACAAAATGAACTAATTTAGTTTGACTTACATCATGGGACATGGGGACAATAACTATGTCAATTTACAAAGAAAGAAACTGGTCTATCTGAGTTTATGATGACTAACAGTCCAGGTTTACCCAGGACTGAGAAGTTTCTTGGGACATGGAACTCTTTCAGCATTAAAACTGAGACCTTACCAGGCAGCCTGGGATGGTTTGTTACTATATCATAATTAAAGCAAAGTAAGACTCAGATTTACTGAATCCAAAGGCCAAGAATATGACCACTATGCAATTTTATTTCTTACAGGATATAAGGATTTTCACTCTTCATTCATTTTGACTTAATCGTTTCCATAATCTTGAGCCTCCTCCTTGAATTTTTCTAATTCCAGAAACCAGTTTCTCTCCCAGGATTGTTTACTGTCAGTAATCAAAACTCAGCATTAGCTAGTTTAATTCAAAGAGGAAGTCTTAGCATTTAGTCAACTAATTGCTGAAAAGAAATTAAATAATATCAAAGATTCATTTGAAAATTTATTTAGATATCTTAAAAAGCAGTTTTATAAGCTTTGGGTCAACACTTTTCTTCTTTCAATAGTCAAATAGAAAACAATTTGAACTTCCATATTAGTAATGACCAAACCTGTAAAGATCTTGCTCAACATTCTCAGAAGTTCTTAGCCAATGCTTACCATGTTCCAGTTTTTAACCACAGCTCAGAAACCTACTCCAAGATTTTCTACTCTCCCCTGAAACACTGCAGCTTCTTCCATGCTGATATAGTAAAAAGACAGCAGGGGAAGACAACCTCACTACCCCAATCCAAACATTGACAAAGTGGTAGAATGTTACTGAAGTTTGGGAAGGGGAATTCTAACCCGTGATGATTAGATCTGACATCGTTGCTCCTAAAATCTGTTGAACATGTCTAGTCCAGTAAGTTTTCCTACTATCTCTCAAACTTGCTCTCATCTAATCCTGTTGAGTCCTGCTCCCTCTCAGTTCAGAATCTCTTTCTCACATTTCCTTTCCCCCAAGGCCCAAATACTAGATAAAGGTATGAATCAGTTATCACTTTAATAATGACACACCCAAGAAAGACACCTCTTTATTTGGTTTCTTGATGCCTCCTGGTCTATCTGTCAGACTAGATTATGGTCTTTCCCTTTACATACACAAACAATTCAGTAATGTATTTTTCAGATTAAGTTCAGTCATCACTCAAAGTCAAACTCTGCTTCTCACCATTTGGAAAAACAGCTACAAGAAGCAATTTAAGATAAATTTTTAAAAATTCCTATAACAGGAAAAGGATGAATTGCTATGATTTCATTGAAAGCATCTGGAGGAAGTAAAGAAACAAAATTGGACTACACTTTCAGGAGGCTTGGTTTAGACAGAAAATACATAGATTTGGCATCAGCTGACCAGGGACAGGTTTTTTATTTAGGGTGTTTTTTCTTTTCTTGTTTCTTTGCCTTGCTCTGAAGGATGTTTCTTAAGTTAAAGGAAAACATGAAAGTAAAGGATATACGGAAAGAAATGTAAAGGTAAAGGAAGAAAAGAAGGGCATTTTGAGAGGCAGTGACTCATCATTTCTGTTTAGAAGTCAGTAGTTAGTTTTCTCTTTAGCTCAACAGTTCAGGGATAGGAACAGACAAATGGAAATTTGATTAATTCAGGCTACAGGATTTATAAAGCATATTCAGCAAAATTGTGAGGGAATTAAGGGGATTTTAAAAAGGGGAAAAAATAAGGGTTCACCTAAAATGTACAAGTAGGACAAATAAGAAAGCAAGACCATGACTAATAAACCCGAAGGAAAATGAAGGCTAGACTTGAAATCCCAATGTATCAGAGTATACATACTGAAAATGGGAAAAAACAAAAGAGCTAGAAGGAGAGGAGACAGCAAGCAGATGGTGGAATATCCAAGTTTAAGATTTAGAATTAGGATGCCTAAGGATAGAAGACAAAATATTATTTATATATTCTGTTTTGCTCATATGTATATGTCTAGCTCCTGGAAGAGTGACACAATCAAGAAATACTTATCGAATGAAATTGATTAAATTTATCACAATAAAAGAGTTACAAGAAGATATTATGGTTATATATAATGTTTTGAATACCATTTTTGGACTTTTTTTAATCAATAAACTTCAAATTATATTCATTCCACCTGAATCAAATGTTTTCTACAAGTGGTACAGTTTTGCTAATTGAAAAATCAATAAACAATTAACTACGTAAAGCTAAATCTCTTTAACACAAAAAAGAAAGACCCTGAGTTTGATATGAGGACTCAGGAGTAAGAACCCCCATCTAAATTCATATATGCCATCTCAGTATAGAATCTGCAAGCCATGAATTTCAATAATTTATAAAGTTTGTTTCCATCAATGAACTCTAGTTTTTCTTCTTGACTCACCTTTTTAAAATTCCTGAACTGAGTGAAAATATTCTCCACTGAAATTATGGCCTATTAATATAATATAATAATTTGGAAAGACAAATACAATCAAGTATTTTACTTGTTAGGACACTTTGAACTGCACTCCTACTAAAGTGTTTAGCATAATGATATTATTTTCTCACATAACAATAAATCCTTAGGGAGAAAGGCTCCAACGTTAAGCAGTTCAATAGCTGAGAAGCATTTGATCTCTCCTTCTGCCATTCTCAGCATGTCAACTCAGCCCTCAGAGGCCAAGTTCCTTTAGCAGATTTATCCTCCTGTCAAATCTATTAGGTTTTACCCTCTGGATCTGGGGGGGTGACTGCCCTCCCATGAAATGTAATTCAATGTGGAAGATAAGTTTTTATCTAAGGAAACCTGATGTTCCTTAAGAGAAAATGAAGAGGTGGGATGAATGTTGGATGAGAAGCCATCATTTTCTGGTCGCCTCCAATCTGTAGAATTTGAGTAGCAGCTGATTTCAGAAATAAGATAACTGGACAAGGAAAACCATGAAGGACTGGGAATAAAGTATTTTATATAGAACTAAAAGCAAGAAGCATCCTGGAAGTCCCCAGAAGTCTTTAGTGAATGGAATGTGTTTTGAGGAAATTAAGATGGAGTGTATGAAAAATGCCAGAGAAATGCATTTGGGGTATGCAAAAACATTAGAAATAGAGAGTTGTCCTACTATTATCTGACATAAAGTATGTTTCAGTATTGCACAGATAGAACAAGAGAGGAATAAAGCAATTTTCACATCAGAAGCTGGAAAGCAGATGGAGGGAATTAAATGACTTAAAAGACCTGAGAAATATTAAGTGTAAGAGAAAGTAACAGCGAATCTTTTCTTCAAAAGTGACCTAAACAGGTTTGGGGACTGACATCTCTAGATGATTCCTGAGGGATATAGTGAGAGCTCTAAAATGAAGATGAGTGCTTCAAAACTATTTAAAAATTTAAATCCTTAGATCCCCATCCACACTTTTCTGGTTGATTTTCCCTCTACCACCACAGAAGTCTAAATATGTATTCCCAGGAAAGGGTAGGAAAGATGGTCACTGGGCTGGGAATACAAACACATCGAGGGACTTTATATCATACCGAATTATTCAGGAGAAAGTTCCAGAATTAAATGACATATATTTCCAAGAATTTCAAGGAGTTAGGAGGTCCAATCAGGGGAAAAAACAAAATAGGAATATCTAAGATGATCACTGAAGGAGATTCTAGCATTATAACTTTGAAGCAAGCACAGAGGACAACCTGCTCAGTTTAGATACATTTGTCATAAAACAGATATGCTAAGGAATATCTTCACCTTGTTTTTTTCATGATGTCAGATTTGTAACAAAATGAAGCTATTACAGTTTGTATTCACCAAAACAGGGGGATAAAGAAAGACAAAGGATACATAAGATCTGGAAAACAAAACAAAATGAAATTCCAACTTAGGGAAAAGATAAAGGAAATTGTTCTGGAATGATGGTGAAGGAAATCTTGTGACAAATTTATTTATAACAGGCCTAGAGAGCAACAGAAGTGGGTAGAAGAAGAATGGAGTTTTCCAGGAAGATGACTCAAAGAAAATGGAACCGTTAAATTGCCTGATGATATTTCCCTTGAGGAAAAATTTCTGAGAAACAATTGGAAATAGGGAAAAAAGTTACAATGAAAAATAGCAAAGGGAAACAAAAAAAATTATTGACTTTAATAAAAGCACACACCTACTGGAATGACTATTTTGAACAAAATGAAAGATACTAAGTGTTAAATGTGGAGAAATTGGAACTGTCATACATTACTGGTGCAGTTACTGTGAAAAAAGTCTAGCAGTTCCTCAAAAAGTTAAGCATGGAATTACCGTATGACCCAGCAATTCTATTCCTAGATATATACTAAAAAGAATTACAAATAGGAGCTCAAATACTTGTACATGAATGTTTATAGACTCACTCTTCACAATAGCCAATAAGTGGAAACAAACCAAATGTCTATCAACAGCTGAATGAATAAACAGAATGTGCTACCTACATACAATGGAATATTACTGATCTATCAGGAGGGATAAAGTACTGATATATGACACAACATGGATGAACTGCAAAAACATTATGCTAAGAATTCAGAAACAAAACATCACATATTGTGTTATTCTATTTATATGAAATATCTGGAAGAGATAAATCCATAGAGACAGAAAGCAAATTTGTAGTTCCGGTGGCTTCCGGGAAGGCGGGATGGGGATTAACTGCTTAATGGGTACAGGATTTTCTTTTGAGGTGATGAAAATGTTTTGGAACTAGATAAAGGTGGTGGTTGCACAACCTTGTGAATGTACTAAGACCACTGAATTGCTCTCCATATGGTCATTAATTTTATGTTACATGAATTTCACCTCAATTTTTTAAAAAATGAAAACAAAAGCAGATAACAAGAAATAAATGTAATCATGGTGTGCTACAATCTTAAGTATGAACCATAATTTTTGTATAGCTATAAGCAATAGGAAGACAACAGAAAATTTCTAAAAATAATGATTAAAGGTAAACAGAATAATCATGTTAGCTAGAACTATAGCGATACATTAATACACTAAAAAGTGAAATCTGCCTTTTAGGAAAACAGCTGAGGGGAGTGTGGAAGAATGGAACAGAAATTGCTATATTTTGCTCTAAGCTTTTGGTAATATTTGGCCTTCTATGTAATGTATATGTATTACTTCAGTAAATATAATAATATTCTATTAGTCATTAACTGTCAATGTAAGAGTGATAACTTTGACTACACAATGTTAGTTGTCTACACAATGTTGACTACACACTTTAAACTAAGGTAAAATAAAATCACCATAAAATTATAACTCTTTTGAAAAAGAGATAATATACTTACTATGCAAAGAATTCTCCCAAATAATAAGGAAAAGATTAATTGCCTTTAGCAAAAATTCAAAACTTTGAATATGCAATTCATGGAAACAAAGTTCAGAAGTTGTTAAGCTGTGAAAAGTTTCTCAATTTTTTATAATTAAAAAATAAAAATAAGTATTTCAGATTGGAAAATATTAAAATAAATACATTATTAATCAACAATTTTTTTCAATGATCTGGGGCTATGGAATTGTTTGGAATACTGCAAAATAGTAAGAATGTTTTTGAGAGAAACTGGGTAATATCTGTTAAAACATTTTAATATCTTCAAATTTCAAACTAATTTCTAAACTGAATCTCAATTATACATGCAGTCGCCTATAACAAAATCCTACAACTTCCTTCAAAGTCAAGATCTCTGCTAATATACCATCCTAAGTAGGTAAACATTTAGGCGTAAAGATTTTCTTTAATATTATTTGTAACAAGGTACTGATTAAATTATAGTCAGTCATTGGATTGGCTACCATGCAACCATTACAATGAAGGTATTAAGATAAAATTTGTATACTGGAAACAAAGTGTGAAAAAAAGCAAGTTGCTAAGTAATATCTAAGGCATGGGTCCCTTTATTCATAGAGGGTAATTTAAGTATCTGTGGACAAATAATGCATGGAAAAAACAGACAATTTTTAACAGAAGTTAGTTGTAAAGCATAGGCTATAAAGAGATAAACAATTTGAATTTTTCACACAAATATGGGGGTTTTTCCCCCCAATGCTTATATGTTGATTTTCTAGTGAAAATACCATTAAAAAAAGAAAACTATTCATGTGCCTTCTGCCTGATCAAAAGTCACTCTTGGAGACCTCACAGGACTAAATCATAGAAATGTACATGGAAGCAACAGGTCTTAATGAACATTAGTTCTTATTGATCACTTAGTAAATGTGGCCATAGAATAGTAAAGGTAGAAGGAATATTATTGACTAACTTGTCAATTCCTTCAATTTACAGATGAGAAAGTAGAGAACCATAGACATCAAGTGAATTTCCAAGTCATTAGGTTAAACACAAGCAGTTAATGTTCGTATTCTTCTTTCATCTTCCAGTCTGGGATTGTCTATCTATCTGTCTATCTATCATCTATCTATCATCTATCTATCATCTATCTATCATCTATCTATCTATCATCTATCATCTATCATCTATCTATCATCTATCTATCATCTAGCACCTTCTCTATCAAAAAACCATTTCATTCTCAAATTTTGGGGAAAAAACATTGCATGCAATATCTCATTTTCATATTTTTGAAATATTTAATATTGAGGGCTCTGGGATATCTTATGTTTAACATCACGTAATGCAATGACTCCCTGTTAACTGGTATCAGAAGACTAATATTTTTTTGGAACACATCTTGGCTGATTTATCTTATTACTAATATTTACTCACTAAAGCTTTGTTTATTCATTTGTTTTTAGTTTTTACATCATGTCTTTCTAGCTTGAGATAGTAATTATAGTTAGAGAAGTTGGTCAAATGATCTCAATTTACACCTTAAGTTTTAGTTTTAATGGTCTTCTATAATATAAAAAGGCTTTTTAGGCAAACTAAAATTATTTATTGGAAAATTAGAAGTTTTTAAACTTACATAACTAGTTTACAATAGTTACCAGACAAAGAAATAACAATTTGGAACGATATTTTTTGTTAAACTTAAAACATATGCTCAGAACAGCCGTGATTTGCTTTCTAGTGCTCTCTCAAAACAAATCTGCTTTCTCTTGGATATATAAGCCAACAGAATGAAATGCTTTTCTTGGTCAGAAGCCTTATGTAATATTTCAAACTTATCTTCTGTTGTACATGCAGCCCTGTTACAACACAACTGTCCTCTTTCGTTCAAAGTCAAGATCTTCTAGTTCTTGCTCAGGAAACCAGCCTTGAAACACCCTATGACAGCTCTAAGGGCTTTACTATAGGTAGATTTAGGTGTTTTTTTGACTTTTAAAAGCTGGCCTTGTTGCTTTGCAAAAAATTCTTGAATTTCAGCTTATTCTTTCTAAACCTCCTGTCTTTAATTATGCACAAAATGAAAAACTAACCAAATCCTTATCAGTGCTGTACCTGGAATGACCCAAGATTCTGTGTGTGTGTGTGTGTGTGTGTGTGTGTGTGTACATCTGCCCTTCCATCTAGGTCCTGTTCCTCAATATTTCTTTATAATTAGAACAGAAAAGATAGGTAAACTGATTCAATGACATGGTTGGTCTATCCATTGCATTTATATTCCATTCATCTTTAGTTCATCTCCATTCTCCTGGCAATTGGCAGTATTCAGTAACGATGTGCCTACTACTTTCCAATTTTTACAAAGCAATACACATCTTGCAGTTTCTCTGCTTTAGACATCCCATGTTCAGTATCATCTCAAATTGAGTTCCTTACTAATTGAACATAATCTTGTTGATTTTAAAAGATCTAAAACTCTTCTAAATAATTAGATATAATGTTTGTACAAAATATAGATTATTTTTTAGAAAGCAACTAATCAGTGAACTCCTCTGAACAATATAGCTTTCTACCTTTCTTAATTTAATTTCTTATTCATTAGAATATATATTTGAATTGTGAATCAAGAATTTTCTTATTTTTTTTCTAGAGGAAAAAAGCCATTAGGGATTAACATAATTATAGAGCCATTTGGGAAAAGTAGACCATACAAATTTAAAGGGATCCATGAAATTGTTAAGAACATTTGAGCAGTTTCCATAAGCAGTTTTGATAACTCAGAAACCACAAAATATGTCAGGATTTTAAATATTTGAGAGTGGGTGCCTACTCAATCTAAATGCACTATACATTTACCATAAAAAATTAAGTTTTGTTTTCCAGGAATTTATTGATTTTTTTACCCCACAAAATGAATCCTTGAATAATCTGCCAAGTTATTTCATTTCAAAACCAATTGTTTTGTTGTGAAACACTTTGGCACTTCTACCCCCTTAATCTCATCATTTTTACTGATGTTATATATTACATATCTCTCCAGCAGTCATTTTAATAATGATGTATCAGTGATTTGTTTTACATAAGTTCATCTGCTAAAAATAAGACTTTATGAAATATGTTTCTAGCCCTTTAATAGTATTTTTAAAATTTCGTCTACTTGTATAACTACAAGCAAAATGAATACCAAACGCATGTATTTCTGCTGGCCAGATGTGGATATGTAGCAGAGATAAGCTTATTGGTAAGGTAAGGATTTCCATCATTTTTTCTTCAAGTATTTCACACATCCATTTTACTGATAGCAAATCCTTAGACACTTAAGACAACATTTCAATTGAACCATATGTGAAACATACAACTTAGTCAAAAATTCTGACATTGGTTATACTGTAGAAATCTTTGATTCCACTTCCAGACATTACTAGAAAGAGTTCCAATTGAAAAAAAAAATCCATTTTGGACTTTTGGCTTATCTTGGCATTGGAAGTGCTAAACAAATCAAAACAAAACAAAAACCCTGATTCCTGATTTTTCTTATCTTTGAATGCTGTTTCTGTAAAACAGTGATTCTCAAACTATGGCACTATAATCAGAAACTTCAACATCATCTGAAACTTACTAAAATGCAAATTCTGGGGCCCACCCCAGATCTACTGAATCAGAAATTCTAGGAGTGGAGCCCAGAAATAACATACTTTTAAAAGCCTTTCATGTGATTCTGATGCACACTCCAGATTGAGAAACACTATTGTAATAATGTTCTTAAATTCTGGTTTTCTAATATGTGTTGGAAAGCTTACTGGAGAAAATGTACTAAGGGGATAGAGTGTCACAAAACTAAATTCATAAGTAGCTTTATTACAGAAAATATTCTATCACCACCTGTATAGCTCCTGAAAAGACAGTATTTATTATTTCAGATAGTCTATTTACAATTCTTGAGCTGATTTACTAAAATAGAAGTTTTGAGCCTTTGGGGCCATTGTATTTTTGTGAGACAACTACGGTAATGAACAACTAACTTATAGTTTTTAGATATTTCAAAATGCAGATTGCTTCATTTTACATGCATGCAGTTCATTAATCTTCCACAGAGCTATAGAGAGGTTAAAAATGCATTACTAGTTTCAGGCATCTTGATAAATTTTCACAGTGTAATTCATTAACTACAAAATGCTTTGATCCTGAAATATATTTCATGCCAAAAATGAATATGGAAGCTAAATTTCCTACTCATCATTTTTCAAAAGCTTCCTTCCCTTCTATATATACATCATATGTACACCACAATCTATATGAGCAATGACTTTGTTGCTTTTAAATCATTTGTGTCCTTTTTTTGTAAAATAAGCTGTGGAAAAGAAAATAGATTTTCAATATATTAAGGTAGTTACATATGAATCTAAACTTATTAGTAAATGAACTGTCAATTGAACTGAATTTATATCTAGCTATGTCATTTAATTTTTCAGGAACAGATATAAGATATAAAAAAAATCATTTATGTAAATTTACATGCTAAAAATTGACATCATAGAGTAATACTGTTTCTACTAACATATGTTATAACTACTAGTTTTTAGTGGATCAGTGATTAATGTAAATTAGTTTAATGTACATTTTTGCACTGAGAGTGAGCCATTATTCAAATAAAATTTTCATGTTTTTATTAGGTAAAAAGAACTATAATTTCAATGCATATTTTATTAACTTCTCTAAATCTTGACTCTAAAATGGACATAACATCTATTTCAGGATTATTGTAAAAATTCATTGAAAGAGTTGTATTCAATAGTTTGTGTGTTAAAAAATAGCTTGAGAAGATCACATAATTCTGACAATAATGATAATTCTGAAAAATAATGATGTGTGGGAGTATGCAAATGTATAAAATAATAGGAGAGATAATCTATTAAATAAAGCAAAAATGCATCTATTAAGAAATAATGTGTCTGCCAAGGGTAAAAAGAAGTAGAATCATGTTAAGCATATAGAACTAGAGGAGGAGGCTAGGGAAATTTGGAAGAAAATACGCAAAAATAAATATGGGAAATAGAAAAGAAAAATGGGGTAAAAGAATGTAGGTGTGAATAGTAGATGGTTAGTAAATATTAATTTACATTAGCAGATGGTTTTGAAAGATTTGCTAAGCGACTGGATAACTACCAAAAGCAAAATTCTGTTGATGTTATGTCTCAAAGGAAAAGAATCAAAAGGCATCTTAAGTGTT
Source organism: Ailuropoda melanoleuca (assembly GCF_002007445.2). Classification (NCBI taxonomy): domain Eukaryota; kingdom Metazoa; phylum Chordata; class Mammalia; order Carnivora; family Ursidae; genus Ailuropoda; species Ailuropoda melanoleuca. The sequence continues at coordinate 57,172,234 of NC_048226.1, forward strand.
TATTATTTGAGGATGAAAGGCTTCCCAGCTTTCAGCCATTTGTGAGGTCTCTATTTTTAAACCTTTTCTTCTGTTCTTAAAATCTTTGAGTTGATATTATTCCTCCATTCAGATTTCTTAAAATAAATAAAACAATCACAAAGAGCCAACCTTAAAAACAAGAGATTTATCAGGGTGATCAGAATAGGATATTTTTACATTAAATACACAATGTGTTATTGTAATCAAGGTGTTCTAGTTATCCCTACATATCTAATCTTCTGCTACTGCTGAATAATTACTGAGGTCTATACATGTCTCATACTCCATGTGATGGGCAATCAGTTGAGGATGATAGGACTTGTCTTCGCTGGCTGAAGAAGAACTGGATCTCAGTTCTCTTCATGATTGATTCAGAAAGTATTCTTATGAAGCCCATATGTCAGCAGCATTCTCGAACAGAACCGAGCCCACTATTCATGCACAAGGTGATTTAAGCATGTGATCTGATTGGTCTATTAATCTCTAACAAGCAAGAAGAGGGACATGAAGTCATCTTTTTGGCTGAACAGCAGGCATCAGAGAATACCTAAAATTTTTTGGCTATGTGGCCTTAATCTGCTACATAGTAGCCCGGAAATATCCAGTGAGTAGAAGAATTGTACGAAAATGATTGCTTGCATTTGATCCGTGCCTTTACCTTTGATAGATAACATAAGAGCAATCTTTGGTCTGAGGCATCAAAAAATTTACTACTGAAATGGCCTACATCTTAAGGGAGAGAGCCCAGTGCAGTGTTCTAAGGGAAAGTTCAGAAAAGGCAGGGTAGTGGAGGATGCTGAAGTGAGAAAAAGGGTTAAACAAGTAGAAATAAGCTTTGAAACAAATATTGCTTACCATTAGAAACTTAATTAACAATAAGCTATTGTCTAATTTTCTCCATTTTAATTTTATGAAAGAAACAAATGGAAACAGTTGAAAAACAGGTCAAATTCCTAGTAGCTATTAAGAATGGTGGGAGGCAGTGCTGAACTGAGGGAAAACTCTTCTGTAACTTATGTATAACATATTGCAAATTAGCAAATTTATCTAATCCTCAATTTATTCCATTGTAAAGTAGGGATAATAATACATAGGTTTTATAGGAGTGCTGTTGGATCAAGTGGATTAATAGTGTAAAGAACTTAGAACTGTGCCTGGCACTTGCCAAGCACTCAGTAAATATTTGCTATTATTATTTTTTATTTGCTCATATATCCAATTCATCATTTATTCAATACATATAATGGCATGCTCTACCAATGCACCAAATACTTTTGTCTTAGGATAGATTTCCTAGAAAATAGACAGATGAAAATTTGCAAGCAGGATGTATTTTGGGGAGTGCTCTTAAGTATTAAAATATGTGGGAATAAAAGAAGTATACTGGTAAGAAAGAGCCCAGATATATTATTGCCTGCCTAAAGTATATAACAGGATCATGCACTTGGGCCTAATAATCATAGTCAATTACCCCTGGTTGGATAATGACTCCATTTCTTTCCTGCTGGTCTCCAACACAAGATGGCTGAAGTGACCAAAAGCAGCCAGAGATTAAAGTTTAGTAGAACACTTGCTGTGTTCCCTGGTGGAATGTGTTCTCTTTGTGAGGATAAGGAACTCTAAACCAAAAGAGCAGATTTTCAGGCATAGGAAGCTAAAGTTCCCCGATTAAGTAACTCTTAATAATGAACTGGGGCCATTCCTACTTCCAACTCTTGGTTGTCAGATTTATGTTTTTATACCCTTGGGGACCCCACATGAAATACCATTTATCTATTCACAGAGGATGCTGCGCCATCCACACTGGGTGTCTTCTCCAAGCCAAAGCCCCTCCTGTGCCTTCAAATAGGCTGTGCCATTTATCTCTCTGTGTGGCAGTCTCTGAGTGGTGGGGTTTGTAAGGGAACCAAATGATCTCTTGGTCATACACCCACTGTAGTGCCTCTGTCACTAAGAGGAACCCATAGTCTAAACTGATAGTGAATGGAATACTGGGACAGCAAGTCGAATGCTCTGGAAAAATAGTTCAAATACTCTACAGCCCATGGTCCTGGAACAAGCTGAAAACTCGCAGGCAAGAAAGGCAAAATTATATGCAAAAATATGTGGCATTCCAGTCAAAACAAACCTCTGCCCTTTCCCTGGAGGAAAGGCCCAATGTAAGTGCTTAGTATCTTTCAGGAATTGTTCCATCTTAAAGAATCAGCATAGATTTCTTCTACTGATAGTTGGACTTTCAGCTATGAGAGCTTTGGAGAGGAAACTCATAAAATTGATCCCTTGAATAACCTCTATCCTTTCCACGATAGCTACTCCATTAATGTGACCATTTGCCACATGGACTTGGCTCATGTCAACTAACAAAATTTTTCTATTTGGTTGTTCAGTGCATCTCCATGGAATATGCTATTTGGTGGGTACTAACATGTGAAGCATACATCTTCACACTTCATGACCAAACCCATATGTTCATCCACATATTTCTTCTCTGGAACTCTTTATCCCTAGCCTTCCAATATTTTTTCCTTCCAGGCCTCTGAACAACCAGCCAAGCCATTAGTCACCACTTATAAAACTATATATTTTTACTTCCAGCCAATTCTTTCCACACCAAGTAGATGATGAAATATGCTTCCTGAAGTTCAACCTATTGAGAAGATTTTCCTTCACCACTGTCCTTGAGCCCCTCCTGTGGGGTTCCAGTAGAGCTGCAATCTATTGTTGGCCTATATACATATACTGAGTTGAATCTTTGTGAAACAAGATCTGAATTTTCTTTTTCTGTTGACTGGTCATAAGAAACCCCCCCATGCAGCCATAGGTACAAGCTGAGGGAGACGTGTCAGTTCAATAGGGGTAGATGGCATGAGAATTCAGGCCAACTCAGCTCACTTGTGCCCTCTGACCCTGCTCATTACTGGTCTATGTGCACCAATTACATCTTCCCTCTGTTGCTGTTGGGCCTGCCTGACCTTATGACTTGGTGGTTATGACGGAACCTAGTGCATGATTAGCACTTGATGTGCTGTGATTAGGTGCTTCACTTCTGTGAGACCCAGTGGCATATCAGAATCAGTTTCATATTTCCTTCCTGATATAAACTCAAATCATTTTATTTGCCATTTGTGTATATTGTTAAACTTTACATTTAGGTTTGTGGAAATTGGCCTACAATTTTCCTTTCTTGTAAAGCTTTGTCAAGTTTTAAGATTAAAATTATGCTTGCTTACATTCTCTTAAGGAATTTCTTCCTTGAGTATTTGGCAGAATTTGTTGCCGATAATATCTGGACCTGGAGTTTGCATTCTGGAAAGGGTTTTCATTACAGTTTTAATTTATTCAATTGCATAGGACTAATCAGGCTTTCTACTTATTTTTTAGTCACTTTAATAAGTTCTATATCTTTCCAGAAATTTGTCTATTCATCAGCATTTTCAAATTTATTTTCATGAAGTTCTTTAAAATTTCCTCTATGGTTTGTATAATGTGTATAGAATCTTAGTGATGTTCATCTGACATTGATGATGTCAAACACTGTATTTGTGTCTTCTTTTTAAACTAGGGTCTCCAGAGTTTTATCAATGTCAATTAGTTTTGAAAAAAAAAACCACAAAAACTTTGTTGACCTTTTTCCTTTATGTTGTTTTTCCTTTTCACTAATTTTATGCTGATCTTCATTATTTGTTTCCTTTTAATTTCTATGGGTGTAATTTGCTAGTATTATTCTAGATTCTTTAGATGGATATTTAGCTCATTGATTTTCAGTACCTCTTTTCCCTAATATAAACACTTAGGATATAAATTTCCCATAAATGCACTTATCATTTATCTCAAAAGCTTGATATTTTTAAAAGATATTTATTTGAGAGAGCATGAGCACAAGTGAGGGTGAGGGGTGGGGAAGGGGTGGAGAGAGAGGGAGAAGTAGGCTCGCTGAGCAGGAAGCCTGATGCAGGGCTCGATCCCAGGGCCTTGAGACCACAGCCTGAGCCAAAGGCAGATGCTTAATTGACTGAACAACCCAGACGCCCCAAAAGTTTGATATTTTTAAATTACTATTCAGTTCAAAGTATATTTTAAATTTCTATCATGACTCTTTGGCTCTAAAAAAGTTTTGCTACAGGCAAATTCTCTGCTTTAGTTTGCCTGAAAATGTCATTTATTAACTATTTTTTAAGGATATTTTCCTAGTTATAGAATTCTAGGTTAGCAGTTTTATTTGTAGTACCTTAAAAACATTTCATTTTGTCAATCTAATTGCTGCTTATTATAGGTAATCTGTCTTCTTTTTTTGTAGATGTTTTAAAGCTTTCCTTTGTCTTTTTTTATTTCAAGTTTTTATTTAAATTCTAGTTAGTTAACATATATGGTAAAATTGGTTTCAGGCATAGAATTTAGTGATTCATCACTTACATATAACACCCAGTGTTCATCACAACAAGTGCCCCCCCAATACCCATCACCCATTTAGCCTATCCTTCACCCACCTCCCTCCATCAAACCTCAGTTTGTTCTCTATAGTTAAGAATCTCCTATGATTTGCTTACCTCTTTTTTTTCCCTTCTCCTAAGTTCATCTGTTTCATAGATTCCACATATGAGTAAAATCACTTGGTATTTGTCTTTCTCTGACTGACTTATTTTGCTTAGCATAATACACTTCAGTTCCATCCACATCATTGCAAATGGAAGATTTCATTCTTTTTGATGGCTGTGTCATATTCCATGTATACACATACCACACTTCTTTATCCATTCATCAGTCAACGAACAGTTGGGCTCTTTCTATAATTTGGCTCTTGTTGGTAATGCTGCTATAAACATTGTGGTGTATATGCCCCTTCAAATCAGTATTTTTGTATCTTTGGGTAAATACAAAGTAGTGCAATTGCTGGATTGGAGGGTAGTTCTATTTTTAACTTTCTGGAGAACCTGCATACTGTTTTCCAGAACGGCTGCATTAGTTTGCATTCCCACCAACAGTGCAAGAGGGTTCCCCTTTCTCTGCATCCTTGCCAGCATCTGTTGTTTCCTGTGTTGTTAATTTTAGACATTCTGACACATGTAAGGTGACGTCTCATTGTGGTTTTGATATCCCTGATGATGAATGATGTTGAGCATTTTTTCATGTATCTGTTAGCCATCTGGACGTCTTTGGAAAAATGTTCATGCCCTCTGCCCATTTCTTAACTGGATTATTTATTTTGGGGTTATTGAGTTTGATAAGTTCTTTATAGATTTTGGATTGTAACCCTTTAACAGAAATGTCTTTTGCAAATATCTTTTCCCATTTCATAGGTTACCTTTTAGTTCTGCTTCTTTTGCTGTGCAAAAGCTTTTTATCTTAATCAAGTCTCAATAGTTCATTTTTGCTTTTGTTTCCCTTGCCTCTGGAGACATGTCTAGTAAGAAGTTGCTAAAGTTGAGGTCAAAGAGGTTGCATTCTGTGTTTCCTTAAGGACTTTGATGGATTCCTGTCTCACATTTAGGACTTTCATCCATTTTGAGTCAATTTTTGTGTATGGTGTAAGAGAGTGGTCCAGTTTCATTCTTCTGCATGTTACTGTCCAGTTTTCCCAACACCATTTGATGAAGAAACAATCTTTTTTCCATTGGATATTCTTTCCTGCTTTGTTGAAGGTTAGTTTATTGTATAGTTGTACATTCATTTCTGGGTTTTCTATTCTGTTCCACTGATCTATATGTCTATTTTTGTGCCAATACCATACTGTCTTGATGACTATATCTTTGCAATATAGCTTGAGGTCTAGAATTGTCTTTGGTTTTTTAACAGTTTTTTTGTTATGCCTGAAGTGTGTGGTTTTATTTTGTTTACTTTTGTTTGAGATCATGTCTGAAATTTCATAGAGCCGTTAAAGCTGTGGCTGGCTAGCTTTCTTCAGTTTTGGAAAATTCCCAACTCTATTCTCTTCAAATATATCTGTTTTTTCTTGGGACTCCAATTTCATATACATTAAACCATGTCACCAAATCTCTATTTCACCTTTGCTTTGTCCTGTATTTTTGTCCTGTATCTCTTTGTAAATCTAGATATTTCATTTTGTCTTGTCTTCTACTAATGATCTTTTCATCTAAGTTTAATTTACTGTTAGGCCCATCCACTGAGATAGTGGTTTTGGTTATTTTAAAATGTAGTTCTAGAATATCCATTTTTTTCATAGTTTCTAGTTCTCTGTTTCAATTCTCAATCTTTTACTTCCTTAGCATACACAATATAATTATTTAAGGTCTTTAGTTCTGATAATCTTTATTATCCAAATATTTTAGATCTTCTTTCATTGTCTGTTGGCTCTCATTTCTAAGTTCCCTCTCCCATTTCCTGTCCTCCTACTCCCTTCCTTCCCTCTCTTTCTCCTATCCTTCCCTCTTCTCTCCCTTTCTTTCTCCCTTTCCCTCCGTCTCCCTCATCTCTGTCTCTGTCACCTTGTCTTTCTACTCCTGTGGCTGGTTATTTTATAATGAGAAAATATTTAAATTTTATTCTCGCCAGATGCAATGGCCATTAGCAATCTGGGATCATGTTAGCCCAGTGTTAGGGATTCAGAATGTGTAACACTAAATTTCATTAGACCAATTCATTTTTCTTATTTACTTTTACTCCTATCATGATACCAACCCCCCAGTTGAGGATTTCATAAGGGTTCTCTTTATTTTCAAGGCCAAGACTCCAAGTGTTGCCCCTTTAAATATAAGAGGCTGATAATAGCTCTGCTTAACTTATTTGTCCTTATTCAATGATTCCAGAATCAATAAAGAAAATGTAGCTCTAGATAGCTAGATCACCTCTTTAAGCCTTTCTTCTCTGAGATCTTGACCTTGTAGATCATAGCCAGAATTGTTAGCATTCTGGTTTCTTCAAGCAGTCTTCTTTTTATTTTATACAATCAACCTCTCAGCAGGAGAGTTTCTGACTTTTCTATTCTTTTAACAGAAATGGAAATCCAATGGAAATTGATCACCCAGATCATATAAAAATATTTTGAGTGGGTATATATGTGCATGCATGGAGCAAGATCAGAAACTGTGTTTGTATATAGTATGAAAAACATAACAATACGGTTTCATTTCCTTTTATCCCACTCCTACCCACAGCTCAATGATTAGGCACAAACTTGGATAAGGAACTAAAAAACAAGGTGTCTCTCTATTCCCACTTTGTATCACTATGCAAATGACACTTTAACTGACTGTCTACCTTATAATTTTACTAAGAAAATGTTCCATGAATATTATGACTTCAAAGTTTTTTCACTTGCATCTCTAGATCTTTCATGTGTTTATTTCTAAGCCTTGTCATAACACCTTTTAACTGTTTCAAAATCAGCACAACAATCGTGAAATGACTGACCAAGTAGCTTTGCATGGAAGATATTTTTAATTCAATCTTTAAAATGGACACATTTTTTCTTGTCATTTTTCTTTGTTATTAAAATTGTACCCCCAATCCAAACACTTGATGGTGGATGATACTTAATGGCATTTGAAGAAACACGTAAATTCAGGTCATAAATCTAACAAATCTGATAATTTTCAGTCTTTATAATACTCATTTACAGTTTGAAAAGAATACATACCTTCAGCAGCAGAAGGTTTAGGAAATCCCCAGTGCTTTTAGACTTTTGAAACTTTCTAGAAGACTTTCTAAAAGACCCGAAACTGCAGCCACTTACATAACAGTCTTTTGTCCTCATTGGTTCACTCAGCAAATATTTACTGAGTAACTACTATGTGTTAGGATCTGAATATGTGGGAGCAAATAAAACACGTATGATACCTGACCCAGGCTAAGACCGGTTGTAGACATTCCACAAGAAAATAAATAATTATATATTTTAATTTAGCATCAATAGTGCAATGGGGAACATCTTACTGGAGATGGCTTCCATATTTTAAATTAATTTTATAACAATGGTAAATTTGAATAAGTTCTACCATGTAGGGGTTTTGTTTTAAAATTAGATCAGAGAGGGGTGCTTGACAGGCTCAGTCAGTAGAGAATGCAACTCTTGGTTTCAGGGTCATGAGTTCAAGTGCCCTGTTGGGTTTGGAGCCTACTTAATTTAAAAAGATAGATCAGAGCAAAATATAGGTAGTATTTCCATATATCCCATTTAATATCAAAGTAATTATTACATAAAATAAAATGAAGTCCATTTATTTTAAAGATTTAAGAATGTTTCCTGATGTTTGTGTGTGTATGTGTGTTTTCAGTACAATTTCTTCAAATCTTATCTACCTCAGTGCCTCAGAATTACACTGCATGGAAATGGCTTTAAAACTATTCCTTCAAAAGAGCTGGTGAAAATGGTCTACTCTAGATATCAGGTTCATTCAATTAATGTTCACTTATTGAGGGGTTACTGTTATATGTTAGCCTTTATGCTAAACAAGGGAAGTCAGTGCTGTTATTGCTTAAACTCCTCTGGAGTTTTATAATTGCATAGGCCTAAAAACACTTTAAGAGGTATGTATGAGTACATGTAGGAAATCCCCTAAGGATTCTCAGAATTAAATAGAGACTAGTACTAATGGGCTTGTATGACCTACAACACTAGATAAATGCCCAAATAAAATATTTATTATGAAAGATATATATATTGTGGGATGCTAGTCTGGAATCAATATTTTTAGAAATAAAAAACAAGGATAGAATAAGAATGACTTTCTGAAAGAAGAAGTTATTAGGAATCATTAAGCTTGATTATGGGAAGAGGAGAAAAGTAAATAAAATAATTTGTACTCTTGTGAACTCAAGAAATGAGAAACACAGTAGCCTCACATTTCTATCATATCTTATATTTTCATACAATCCTCTTGAAAACAGAGCTTGGATTTTCTCTGTTTTGTGTGAAAATGTGAGTCCAAATTGTAATATATATATATATGTATATGTATATATATATGTGTGTGTGTGTGTGTTCATATACATTTCCTACGTATTTGAAAGGGACAATTCCTTTGTATATATTTGAGTGTGTAAGAATAAGCTCTCAGAAATGGTGCATTTCCAGGAAAGCTTGGTGCCAAGAAAAGAAAAGACCTAGGGGTTTGGGGGCAGCTGGTTATATTTATCAAGCTTGGAGTTCCTCTTGTGTGGTGGCTTTGCCTGAGTTGTTAGTTGTGTGGTTAGCTAATAACATGAAAACAGAATAACATGGGAGAGCCAAAAAATGTTCAATTCTGTAGCCAACAAATGTTATATTTATGCCAAAAGATATGGCTTTTTTACATCATGCATAATAAAAGTATGATATCACTTAAAATAAACAGCATGGAAAAAATAGAATGCCTAATAACATATTTTGCTGACACATACAAGGAATATTTTTCACTAAAGGCAGCTTGTGCTTAAAAATAAAAAGAATAAGCCATTCATTATTTTTAATCACTAAAAATCAGTCACAGAAAGAAACAAATTGGTTTTCTGTCTACATATGCATTTTCCATTATAATCATGAAACATATTTTTTTCCCACCGGCAGTTTGATTTCACTCAATGACTGCAAAATGCCTTAGAATTGTTTTTATGAGTTATTTCCGACAAAGCTTGAATGCGTCTGAGGGTGGATGCATGTGATGAATAGTCAAATGGGAGGCATAGGCAGGAGAAAAGAGGCAGATTCTGAAAACTTGGTCTTTATTTTAATCAATGAATTGGATTTCATAAAAGTTACACTTTAGTAAGTCAAGTCTTATGCAGAGTTGATGATTCGTGCCCACTTTTTATCTTCCAACACTTCACATTTGTGTAGGGGTACCCTGGACATTCTTTATTAGTACTTAAAACGTTTACAACCTATCTATGATTTCCTCGGTATTAAGGGCTAAATGTCTGTAATATTTCTGAGAATCTTTGCAGGTACAGTTTAGGTTGCACCAACAGGCTGCATTCACAGGAGATGCAGAAGACCGAAAGAAGTAGAAACTACTTGCCCCTAAGGCTAACAGTGCAAACTCTGGGAAGCATCAAATCTCTGATCCCTCTACATTAAATATGAAGCGATAGGCAGACCTTTTGACTTTACAACTTCGAATTCTCCAGTCTTTACAATCATTTTGTAACTATCTAATTGCTTGCATAATATCCCTTCCTTTGTTAAAATTGCACGTAATTTCTGTATTACAAATTGAACCAAGAGTGATAGATGTGGCCATAATTTTATATAAAATTAAGAGAAGTCATTGCAGTGTAGAAAGCAAACTCTTTGACCTGGAGTATGGAATTCATTTATGAATTAAGGTCAGGTTGACAGTTGAAAAGCCACATATAATTTTTAACAAATTAAAAACATTTTAATGTTTATAACAAAAATATATAATCAGTTTTTTATACCAGTTCCTGATTTTGTGCCATATGAAAAAGGCACCATCAGTAAAATATGCAATGAGTTCTCATTTTGGAGGCACACCTGAGGTTACTTATCAGAAGTTAGTTTTTAATTTTTTTTAAAGATTTATTTATTTATTTATTTGACAGAGAGAGAGACAGCGAGAGATGGAACACAAGCAAGGGGAATGTGAGAGAGAGAAGCAGGCTTCCTGCCAAGCAGGGAGCCCGATGCAGGGCTTGATCCCAGGACCCTGGGATCATGACCTGAGCCGAAGGCTTAACGACTGAGACTCCCAGGTGCCCCAGAAGTTAGTTTTTAATTTTTGAAATAAAGTAAAACTAAAATATACTTTAGCATTAAAACACCTTATACCATCTTAATGTTATCTGTTTTGTTTTTGAGTAAATTACTATGAGCAAACAATTATAATTTATTCAGTAATAATAAATACAAAGTTTGGTTCTAACATCTTTGCACTCTCTGGCATTTAACTAATATACGAACTAAGTTATGCCAGAACAAGTTACTTGCATCATTAATATAAAAAGAATAGCTTTACCTCAAATGGATGTGGAAAAGAATATAGAATATTAAATGAGGAACAGAATACATTTAGAATACAAATAACAAATGTACCTGTACAATAAGGCAACAATCTAGGGAATATAAATGCACTTACTAAATAACTCATGTCAGAAGAAAAATTACATATAAAAAACTTCTAATATATTGCTGTATTTACAAAAGAAAATATGTAAATGGCATCTCCCCCAAAGGAGAGAAGTTATAGTTCATGATCAGTGGAAAGTCAGATCTTCTGGAGACAAAGAATTTTAAATTTGGGAGCAATTTTTAAATGGCATCTGTCTTAACTCAGGCTGACAACAGAATACCATAGACTAGGGGCCTTAAACAACACACAATATTTTCTGACATTTTTGGAGGCTAGGAAATCCAAGATCAAGGTGCCAGCAGTTTTGATTCTTGGTGAGGACACTTCTCCTGACATATATAGACTTTCTCTTTCTCTGTATATCCTCATGTTTGTAGAGAGAGAACAAGCTCTTGGCTCTTCCTTTTCTTTCTTTCTTTCTTTTTTTTTTTTTTTTTTTTTT